>NW_027145069.1:0-28416 GCF_026170545.1 Melanerpes formicivorus
AACATTGTTGGGGTAAAACCTAAAGGGAAAGACCTAGCACCAAATCCAATTTGCCATCTGATCTAACTTCTGGAGGCAGTCCAAAATGAGCCTTAGAATTCTTCCCTACCTTATTCCTGTGCTGAGATACAGGCTGCTCCAACCTGCTGTAAAATGCTTGATTTCGAGAGTGAGCGAAACTAATGAAAACATTGTTGGGGTAAAACCTAAAGGGAAAGACCTGGCACCAAATCCAATTTGCCATCTGATCTAACTTCTGGAGGCAGTCAAAATGATCCTTAGAATTCTTCCCTACCTTATTCCTGTGCTGAGATACAGGCTGCTCCAACCTGCTGTAAAATGCTTGATTTCGAGAGTGAGCGAAACTAATGAAAACATTGTTGGGGTAAAACCTAAAGGGAAAGACCTAGCACCAAATCCAATTTGCCATCTGATCTAACTTCTGGAGGCAGTCAAAATGATCCTTAGAATTCTTCCCTACCTTATTCCTGTGCTGAGATCCAGGCTGCTCCAACCTGCTGTAAAATGCTTGATTTCGAGAGTGAGCGAAACTAATGAAAACATTGTTGGGGTAAAACCTAAAGGGAAAGACCTAGCACCAAATCCAATTTGCCATCTGATCTAACTTCTGGAGGCAGTCAAAATGATCCTTAGAATTCTTCCCTACCTTATTCCTGTGCTGAGATACAGGCTGCTCCAACCTGCTGTAAAATGCTTGATTTCGAGAGTGAGCGAAACTAATGAAAACATTGTTGGGGTAAAACCTAAAGGGAAAGACCTAGCACCAAATCCAATTTGCCATCTGATCTAACTTCTGGAGGCAGTCAAAATGAGCCTTAGAATTCTTCCCTACCTTATTCCTGTGCTGAGATACAGGCTGCTCCAACCTGCTGTAAAATGCTTGATTTCGAGAGTGAGCGAAACTAATGAAAACATTGTTGGGGTAAAACCTAAAGGGAAAGACCTAGCACCAAATCCAATTTGCCATCTGATCTAACTTCTGGAGGCAGTCAAAATGATCCTTAGAATTCTTCCCTACCTTATTCCTGTGCTGAGATACAGGCTGCTCCAACCTGCTGTAAAATGCTTGATTTCGAGAGTGAGCGAAACTAATGAAAACATTGTTGGGGTAAAACCTAAAGGGAAAGACCTAGCACCAAATCCAATTTGCCATCTGATCTAACTTCTGGAGGCAGTCAAAATGATCCTTAGAATTCTTCCCTACCTTATTCCTGTGCTGAGATACAGGCTGCTCCAACCTGCTGTAAAATGCTTGATTTCGAGAGTGAGCGAAACTAATGAAAACATTGTTGGGGTAAAACCTAAAGGGAAAGACCTAGCACCAAATCCAATTTGCCATCTGATCTAACTTCTGGAGGCAGTCAAAATGATCCTTAGAATTCTTCCCTACCTTATTCCTGTGCTGAGATACAGGCTGCTCCAACCTGCTGTAAAATGCTTGATTTCGAGAGTGAGCGAAACTAATGAAAACATTGTTGGGGTAAAACCTAAAGGGAAAGACCTAGCACCAAATCCAATTTGCCATCTGATCTAACTTCTGGAGGCAGTCAAAATGATCCTTAGAATTCTTCCCTACCTTATTCCTGTGCTGAGATACAGGCTGCTCCAACCTGCTGTAAAATGCTTGATTTCGAGAGTGAGCGAAACTAATGAAAACATTGTTGGGGTAAAACCTAAAGGGAAAGACCTAGCACCAAATCCAATTTGCCATCTGATCTAACTTCTGGAGGCAGTCAAAATGATCCTTAGAATTCTTCCCTACCTTATTCCTGTGCTGAGATACAGGCTGCTCCAACCTGCTGTAAAATGCTTGATTTCGAGAGTGAGCGAAACTAATGAAAACATTGTTGGGGTAAAACCTAAAGGGAAAGACCTAGCACCAAATCCAATTTGCCATCTGATCTAACTTCTGGAGGCAGTCAAAATGAGCCTTAGAATTCTTCCCTACCTTATTCCTGTGCTGAGATACAGGCTGCTCCAACCTGCTGTAAAATGCTTGATTTCGAGAGTGAGCGAAACTAATGAAAACATTGTTGGGGTAAAACCTAAAGGGAAAGACCTAGCACCAAATCCAATTTGCCATCTGATCTAACTTCTGGAGGCAGTCAAAATGATCCTTAGAATTCTTCCCTACCTTATTCCTGTGCTGAGATACAGGCTGCTCCAACCTGCTGTAAAATGCTTGATTTCGAGAGTGAGCGAAACTAATGAAAACATTGTTGGGGTAAAACCTAAAGGGAAAGACCTAGCACCAAATCCAATTTGCCATCTGATCTAACTTCTGGAGGCAGTCAAAATGAGCCTTAGAATTCTTCCCTACCTTATTCCTGTGCTGAGATACAGGCTGCTCCAACCTGCTGTAAAATGCTTGATTTCGAGAGTGAGCGAAACTAATGAAAACATTGTTGGGGTAAAACCTAAAGGGAAAGACCTAGCACCAAATCCAAATTGCCATCTGATCTAACTTCTGGAAGCAGTCAAAATGAGCATTTGAATTCTTCCCTACCTTATTCCTGTGCTGAGATACAGGCTGCTCCAACCTGCTGTAAAATGCTTGATTTCGAGAGTGAGCGAAACTAATGAAAACATTGTTGGGGTAAAACCTAAAGGGAAAGACCTAGCACCAAATCCAATTTGCCATCTGATCTAACTTCTGGAGGCAGTCAAAATGAGCCTTAGAATTCTTCCCTACCTTATTCCTGTGCTGAGATACAGGCTGCTCCAACCTGCTGTAAAATGCTTGATTTCGAGAGTGAGCGAAACTAATTAAAACATTGTTGGGGTAAAACCTAAAGGGAAAGACCTAGCACCAAATCCAATTTGCCATCTGATCTAACTTCTGGAGGCAGTCAAAATGAGCCTTAGAATTCTTCCCTACCTTATTCCTGTGCTGAGATACAGGCTGCTCCAACCTGCTGTAAAATGCTTGATTTCGAGAGTGAGCGAAACTAATGAAAACATTGTTGGGGTAAAACCTAAAGGGAAAGACCTAGCACCAAATCCAATTTGCCATCTGATCTAACTTCTGGAGGCAGTCAAAATGAGCCTTAGAATTCTTCCCTACCTTATTCCTGTGCTGAGATACAGGCTGCTCCAACCTGCTGTAAAATGCTTGATTTCGAGAGTGAGCGAAACTAATGAAAACATTGTTGGGGTAAAACCTAAAGGGAAAGACCTAGCACCAAATCCAATTTGCCATCTGATCTAACTTCTGGAGGCAGTCAAAATGATCCTTAGAATTCTTCTCTACCTTATTCCTGTGCTGAGATACAGGCTGCTCCAACCTGCTGTAAAATGCTTGATTTCGAGAGTGAGCGAAACTAATGAAAACATTGTTGGGGTAAAACCTAAAGGGAAAGACCTAGCACCAAATCCAATTTGCCATCTGATCTAACTTCTGGAGGCAGTCAAAATGATCCTTAGAATTCTTCCCTACCTTATTCCTGTGCTGAGATACAGGCTGCTCCAACCTGCTGTAAAATGCTTGATTTCGAGAGTGAGCGAAACTAATGAAAACATTGTTGGGGTAAAACCTAAAGGGAAAGACCTAGCACCAAATCCAATTTGCCATCTGATCTAACTTCTGGAGGCAGTCAAAATGAGCCTTAGAATTCTTCCCTACCTTATTCCTGTGCTGAGATACAGGCTGCTCCAACCTGCTGTAAAATGCTTGATTTTGAGAGTGAGCGAAACTAATGAAAACATTGTTGGGTAAAACCTAAAGGGAAAGACCTAGCACCAAATCCAATTTGCCATCTGATCTAACTTCTGGAGGCAGTCAAAATGATCCTTTGAATTCTTCCCTACCTTATTCCTGTGCTGAGATACAGGCTGCTCCAACCTGCTGTAAAATGCTTGATTTCGAGAGTGAGCGAAACTAATGAAAACATTGTTGGGGTAAAACCTAAAGGGAAAGACCTAGCACCAAATCCAATTTGCCATCTGATCTAACTTCTGGAGGCAGTCAAAATGATCCTTAGAATTCTTCCCTACCTTATTCCTGTGCTGAGATACAGGCTGCTCCAACCTGCTGTAAAATGCTTGATTTCGAGAGTGAGCGAAACTAATGAAAACATTGTTGGGGTAAAACCTAAAGGGAAAGACCTAGCACCAAATCCAATTTGCCATCTGATCTAAATTCTGGAGGCAGTCAAAATGAGCCTTAGAATTCTTCCCTACCTTATTCCTGTGCTGAGATACAGGCTGCTCCAACCTGCTGTAAAATGCTTGATTTCGAGAGTGAGCGAAACTAATGAAAACATTGTTGGGGTAAAACCTAAAGGGAAAGACCTAGCACCAAATCCAATTTGCCATCTGATCTAACTTCTGGAGGCAGTCAAAATGAGCCTTAGAATTCTTCCCTACCTTATTCCTGTGCTGAGATACAGGCTGCTCCAACCTGCTGTAAAATGCTTGATTTCGAGAGTGAGCGAAACTAATGAAAACATTGTTGGGGTAAAACCTAAAGGGAAAGACCTAGCACCAAATCCAATTTGCCATCTGATCTAACTTCTGGAGGCAGTCAAAATGAGCCTTAGAATTCTTCCCTACCTTATTCCTGTGCTGAGATACAGGCTGCTCCAACCTGCTGTAAAATGCTTGATTTCGAGAGTGAGCGAAACTAATGAAAACATTGTTGGGGTAAAACCTAAAGGGAAAGACCTAGCACCAAATCCAATTTGCCATCTGATCTAACTTCTGGAGGCAGTCAAAATGATCCTTAGAATTCTTCCCTACCTTATTCCTGTGCTGAGATACAGGCTGCTCCAACCTGCTGTAAAATGCTTGATTTCGAGAGTGAGCGAAACTAATGAAAACATTGTTGGGGTAAAACCTAAAGGGAAAGACCTAGCACCAAATCCAATTTGCCATCTGATCTAACTTCTGGAGGCAGTCAAAATGAGCCTTAGAATTCTTCCCTACCTTATTCCTGTGCTGAGATACAGGCTGCTCCAACCTGCTGTAAAATGCTTGATTTCGAGAGTGAGCGAAACTAATGAAAACATTGTTGGGGTAAAACCTAAAGGGAAAGACCTAGCACCAAATCCAATTTGCCATCTGATCTAACTTCTGGAGGCAGTCAAAATGATCCTTAGAATTCTTCCCTACCTTATTCCTGTGCTGAGATACAGGCTGCTCCAACCTGCTGTAAAATGCTTGATTTCGAGAGTGAGCGAAACTAATGAAAACATTGTTGGGGTAAAACCTAAAGGGAAAGACCTAGCACCAAATCCAATTTTGCCATCTGATCTAACTTCTGGAGGCAGTCAAAATGATCCTTAGAATTCTTCCCTACCTTATTCCTGTGCTGAGATACAGGCTGCTCCAACCTGCTGTAAAATGCTTGATTTCGAGAGTGAGCGAAACTAATGAAAACATTGTTGGGGTAAAACCTAAAGGGAAAGACCTAGCACCAAATCCAATTTGCCATCTGATCTAACTTCTGGAGGCAGTCAAAATGATCCTTAGAATTCTTCCCTACCTTATTCCTGTGCTGAGATACAGGCTGCTCCAACCTGCTGTAAAATGCTTGATTTCGAGAGTGAGCGAAACTAATGAAAACATTGTTGGGGTAAAACCTAAAGGGAAAGACCTAGCACCAAATCCAATTTGCCATCTGATCTAACTTCTGGAGGCAGTCAAAATGATCCTTAGAATTCTTCCCTACCTTATTCCTGTGCTGAGATACAGGCTGCTCCAACCTGCTGTAAAATGCTTGATTTCGAGAGTGAGCGAAACTAATGAAAACATTGTTGGGGTAAAACCTAAAGGGAAAGACCTAGCACCAAATCCAATTTGCCATCTGATCTAACTTCTGGAGGCAGTCAAAATGATCCTTAGAATTCTTCCCTACCTTATTCCTGTGCTGAGATACAGGCTGCTCCAACCTGCTGTAAAATGCTTGATTTCGAGAGTGAGCGAAACTAATGAAAACATTGTTGGGGTAAAAACCTAAAGGGAAAGACCTAGCACCAAATCCAATTTGCCATCTGATCTAACTTCTGGAGGCAGTCAAAATGATCCTTAGAATTCTTCCCTACCTTATTCCTGTGCTGAGATACAGGCTGCTCCAACCTGCTGTAAAATGCTTGATTTCGAGAGTGAGCGAAACTAATGAAAACATTGTTGGGGTAAAACCTAAAGGGAAAGACCTAGCACCAAATCCAATTTGCCATCTGATCTAACTTCTGGAGGCAGTCAAAATGAGCCTTAGAATTCTTCCCTACCTTATTCCTGTGCTGAGATACAGGCTGCTCCAACCTGCTGTAAAATGCTTGATTTCGAGAGTGAGCGAAACTAATGAAAACATTGTTGGGGTAAAACCTAAAGGGAAAGACCTAGCACCAAATCCAATTTGCCATCTGATCTAACTTCTGGAGGCAGTCAAAATGATCCTTAGAATTCTTCCCTACCTTATTCCTGTGCTGAGATACAGGCTGCTCCAACCTGCTGTAAAATGCTTGATTTCGAGAGTGAGCGAAACTAATGAAAACATTGTTGGGGTAAAACCTAAAGGGAAAGACCTAGCACCAAATCCAATTTGCCATCTGATCTAACTTCTGGAGGCAGTCAAAATGATCCTTAGAATTCTTCCCTACCTTATTCCTGTGCTGAGATACAGGCTGCTCCAACCTGCTGTAAAATGCTTGATTTCGAGAGTGAGCGAAACTAATGAAAACATTGTTGGGGTAAAACCTAAAGGGAAAGACCTAGCACCAAATCCAATTTGCCATCTGATCTAACTTCTGGAGGCAGTCAAAATGAGCCTTAGAATTCTTCCCTACCTTATTCCTGTGCTGAGATACAGGCTGCTCCAACCTGCTGTAAAATGCTTGATTTCGAGAGTGAGCGAAACTAATGAAAACATTGTTGGGGTAAAACCTAAAGGGAAAGACCTAGCACCAAATCCAATTTGCCATCTGATCTAACTTCTGGAGGCAGTCAAAATGAGCCTTAGAATTCTTCCCTACCTTATTCCTGTGCTGAGATACAGGCTGCTCCAACCTGCTGTAAAATGCTTGATTTCGAGAGTGAGCGAAACTAATGAAAACATTGTTGGGGTAAAACCTAAAGGGAAAGACCTAGCACCAAATCCAATTTGCCATCTGATCTAACTTCTGGAGGCAGTCAAAATGATCCTTAGAATTCTTCCCTACCTTATTCCTGTGCTGAGATACAGGCTGCTCCAACCTGCTGTAAAATGCTTGATTTCGAGAGTGAGCGAAACTAATGAAAACATTGTTGGGGTAAAACCTAAAGGGAAAGACCTAGCACCAAATCCAATTTGCCATCTGATCTAACTTCTGGAGGCAGTCAAAATGATCCTTAGAATTCTTCCCTACCTTATTCCTGTGCTGAGATACAGGCTGCTCCAACCTGCTGTAAAATGCTTGATTTCGAGAGTGAGCGAAACTAATGAAAACATTGTTGGGGTAAAACCTAAAGGGAAAGACCTAGCACCAAATCCAATTTGCCATCTGATCTAACTTCTGGAGGCAGTCAAAATGATCCTTAGAATTCTTCCCTACCTTATTCCTGTGCTGAGATACAGGCTGCTCCAACCTGCTGTAAAATGCTTGATTTCGAGAGTGAGCGAAACTAATGAAAACATTGTTGGGGTAAAACCTAAAGGGAAAGACCTAGCACCAAATCCAATTTGCCATCTGATCTAACTTCTGGAGGCAGTCAAAATGATCCTTAGAATTCTTCCCTACCTTATTCCTGTGCTGAGATACAGGCTGCTCCAACCTGCTGTAAAATGCTTGATTTCGAGAGTGAGCGAAACTAATGAAAACATTGTTGGGGTAAAACCTAAAGGGAAAGACCTAGCACCAAATCCAATTTGCCATCTGATCTAACTTCTGGAGGCAGTCAAAATGAGCCTTAGAATTCTTCCCTACCTTATTCCTGTGCTGAGATACAGGCTGCTCCAACCTGCTGTAAAATGCTTGATTTCGAGAGTGAGCGAAACTAATGAAAACATTGTTGGGGTAAAACCTAAAGGGAAAGACCTAGCACCAAATCCAATTTGCCATCTGATCTAACTTCTGGAGGCAGTCAAAATGATCCTTAGAATTCTTCCCTACCTTATTCCTGTGCTGAGATACAGGCTGCTCCAACCTGCTGTAAAATGCTTGATTTCGAGAGTGAGCGAAACTAATGAAAACATTGTTGGGGTAAAACCTAAAGGGAAAGACCTAGCACCAAATCCAATTTGCCATCTGATCTAACTTCTGGAGGCAGTCAAAATGAGCCTTAGAATTCTTCCCTACCTTATTCCTGTGCTGAGATACAGGCTGCTCCAACCTGCTGTAAAATGCTTGATTTCGAGAGTGAGCGAAACTAATGAAAACATTGTTGGGGTAAAACCTAAAGGGAAAGACCTAGCACCAAATCCAATTTGCCATCTGATCTAACTTCTGGAGGCAGTCAAAATGATCCTTAGAATTCTTCCCTACCTTATTCCTGTGCTGAGATACAGGCTGCTCCAACCTGCTGTAAAAATGCTTGATTTCGAGAGTGAGCGAAACTAATGAAAACATTGTTGGGGTAAAACCTAAAGGGAAAGACCTAGCACCAAATCCAATTTGCCATCTGATCTAACTTCTGGAGGCAGTCAAAATGAGCCTTAGAATTCTTCCCTACCTTATTCCTGTGCTGAGATACAGGCTGCTCCAACCTGCTGTAAAATGCTTGATTTCGAGAGTGAGCGAAACTAATGAAAACATTGTTGGGGTAAAACCTAAAGGGAAAGACCTAGCACCAAATCCAATTTGCCATCTGATCTAACTTCTGGAGGCAGTCAAAATGAGCCTTAGAATTCTTCCCTACCTTATTCCTGTGCTGAGATACAGGCTGCTCCAACCTGCTGTAAAATGCTTGATTTCGAGAGTGAGCGAAACTAATGAAAACATTGTTGGGGTAAAACCTAAAGGGAAAGACCTAGCACCAAATCCAATTTGCCATCTGATCTAACTTCTGGAGGCAGTCAAAATGAGCCTTAGAATTCTTCCCTACCTTATTCCTGTGCTGAGATACAGGCTGCTCCAACCTGCTGTAAAATGCTTGATTTCGAGAGTGAGCGAAACTAATGAAAACATTGTTGGGGTAAAACCTAAAGGGAAAGACCTAGCACCAAATCCAATTTGCCATCTGATCTAACTTCTGGAGGCAGTCAAAATGAGCCTTAGAATTCTTCCCTACCTTATTCCTGTGCTGAGATACAGGCTGCTCCAACCTGCTGTAAAATGCTTGATTTCGAGAGTGAGCGAAACTAATGAAAACATTGTTGGGGTAAAACCTAAAGGGAAAGACCTAGCACCAAATCCAATTTGCCATCTGATCTAACTTCTGGAGGCAGTCAAAATGAGCCTTAGAATTCTTCCCTACCTTATTCCTGTGCTGAGATACAGGCTGCTCCAACCTGCTGTAAAATGCTTGATTTCGAGAGTGAGCGAAACTAATGAAAACATTGTTGGGGTAAAACCTAAAGGGAAAGACCTAGCACCAAATCCAATTTGCCATCTGATCTAACTTCTGGAGGCAGTCAAAATGAGCCTTAGAATTCTTCCCTACCTTATTCCTGTGCTGAGATACAGGCTGCTCCAACCTGCTGTAAAATGCTTGATTTCGAGAGTGAGCGAAACTAATGAAAACATTGTTGGGGTAAAACCTAAAGGGAAAGACCTAGCACCAAATCCAATTTGCCATCTGATCTAACTTCTGGAGGCAGTCAAAATGAGCCTTAGAATTCTTCCCTACCTTATTCCTGTGCTGAGATACAGGCTGCTCCAACCTGCTGTAAAATGCTTGATTTCGAGAGTGAGCGAAACTAATGAAAACATTGTTGGGGTAAAACCTAAAGGGAAAGACCTAGCACCAAATCCAATTTGCCATCTGATCTAACTTCTGGAGGCAGTCAAAATGAGCCTTAGAATTCTTCCCTACCTTATTCCTGTGCTGAGATACAGGCTGCTCCAACCTGCTGTAAAATGCTTGATTTCGAGAGTGAGCGAAAACTAATGAAAACATTGTTGGGGTAAAACCTAAAGGGAAAGACCTAGCACCAAATCCAATTTGCCATCTGATCTAACTTCTGGAGGCAGTCAAAATGAGCCTTAGAATTCTTCCCTACCTTATTCCTGTGCTGAGATACAGGCTGCTCCAACCTGCTGTAAAATGCTTGATTTCGAGAGTGAGCGAAACTAATGAAAACATTGTTGGGGTAAAACCTAAAGGGAAAGACCTAGCACCAAATCCAATTTGCCATCTGATCTAACTTCTGGAGGCAGTCAAAATGAGCCTTAGAATTCTTCCCTACCTTATTCCTGTGCTGAGATACAGGCTGCTCCAACCTGCTGTAAAATGCTTGATTTCGAGAGTGAGCGAAACTAATGAAAACATTGTTGGGGTAAAACCTAAAGGGAAAGACCTAGCACCAAATCCAATTTGCCATCTGATCTAACTTCTGGAGGCAGTCAAAATGAGCCTTAGAATTCTTCCCTACCTTATTCCTGTGCTGAGATACAGGCTGCTCCAACCTGCTGTAAAATGCTTGATTTCGAGAGTGAGCGAAACTAATGAAAACATTGTTGGGGTAAAACCTAAAGGGAAAGACCTAGCACCAAATCCAATTTGCCATCTGATCTAACTTCTGGAGGCAGTCAAAATGAGCCTTAGAATTCTTCCCTACCTTATTCCTGTGCTGAGATACAGGCTGCTCCAACCTGCTGTAAAATGCTTGATTTCGAGAGTGAGCGAAACTAATGAAAACATTGTTGGGGTAAAACCTAAAGGGAAAGACCTAGCACCAAATCCAATTTGCCATCTGATCTAACTTCTGGAGGCAGTCAAAATGATCCTTAGAATTCTTCCCTACCTTATTCCTGTGCTGAGATACAGGCTGCTCCAACCTGCTGTAAAATGCTTGATTTCGAGAGTGAGCGAAACTAATGAAAACATTGTTGGGGTAAAACCTAAAGGGAAAGACCTAGCACCAAATCCAATTTGCCATCTGATCTAACTTCTGGAGGCAGTCAAAATGATCCTTAGAATTCTTCCCTACCTTATTCCTGTGCTGAGATACAGGCTGCTCCAACCTGCTGTAAAATGCTTGATTTCGAGAGTGAGCGAAACTAATGAAAACATTGTTGGGGTAAAACCTAAAGGGAAAGACCTAGCACCAAATCCAATTTGCCATCTGATCTAACTTCTGGAGGCAGTCAAAATGATCCTTAGAATTCTTCCCTACCTTATTCCTGTGCTGAGATACAGGCTGCTCCAACCTGCTGTAAAATGCTTGATTTCGAGAGTGAGCGAAACTAATGAAAACATTGTTGGGGTAAAACCTAAAGGGAAAGACCTAGCACCAAATCCAATTTGCCATCTGATCTAACTTCTGGAGGCAGTCAAAATGAGCCTTAGAATTCTTCCCTACCTTATTCCTGTGCTGAGATACAGGCTGCTCCAACCTGCTGTAAAATGCTTGATTTCGAGAGTGAGCGAAACTAATGAAAACATTGTTGGGGTAAAACCTAAAGGGAAAGACCTAGCACCAAATCCAATTTGCCATCTGATCTAACTTCTGGAGGCAGTCAAAATGAGCCTTAGAATTCTTCCCTACCTTATTCCTGTGCTGAGATACAGGCTGCTCCAACCTGCTGTAAAATGCTTGATTTCGAGAGTGAGCGAAACTAATGAAAACATTGTTGGGGTAAAACCTAAAGGGAAAGACCTAGCACCAAATCCAATTTGCCATCTGATCTAACTTCTGGAGGCAGTCAAAATGAGCCTTAGAATTCTTCCCTACCTTATTCCTGTGCTGAGATACAGGCTGCTCCAACCTGCTGTAAAATGCTTGATTTCGAGAGTGAGCGAAACTAATGAAAACATTGTTGGGGTAAAACCTAAAGGGAAAGACCTAGCACCAAATCCAATTTGCCATCTGATCTAACTTCTGGAGGCAGTCAAAATGAGCCTTAGAATTCTTCCCTACCTTATTCCTGTGCTGAGATACAGGCTGCTCCAACCTGCTGTAAAATGCTTGATTTCGAGAGTGAGCGAAACTAATGAAAACATTGTTGGGGTAAAACCTAAAGGGAAAGACCTAGCACCAAATCCAATTTGCCATCTGATCTAACTTCTGGAGGCAGTCAAAATGATCCTTAGAATTCTTCCCTACCTTATTCCTGTGCTGAGATACAGGCTGCTCCAACCTGCTGTAAAATGCTTGATTTCGAGAGTGAGCGAAACTAATGAAAACATTGTTGGGGTAAAACCTAAAGGGAAAGACCTAGCACCAAATCCAATTTGCCATCTGATCTAACTTCTGGAGGCAGTCAAAATGAGCATTTGAATTCTTCCCTACCTTATTCCTGTGCTGAGATACAGGCTGCTCCAACCTGCTGTAAAATGCTTGATTTCGAGAGTGAGCGAAACTAATGAAAACATTGTTGGGGTAAAACCTAAAGGGAAAGACCTAGCACCAAATCCAATTTGCCATCTGATCTAACTTCTGGAGGCAGTCAAAATGATCCTTAGAATTCTTCCCTACCTTATTCCTGTGCTGAGATACAGGCTGCTCCAACCTGCTGTAAAATGCTTGATTTCGAGAGTGAGCGAAACTAATGAAAACATTGTTGGGGTAAAACCTAAAGGGAAAGACCTAGCACCAAATCCAATTTGCCATCTGATCTAACTTCTGGAGGCAGTCAAAATGATCCTTAGAATTCTTCCCTACCTTATTCCTGTGCTGAGATACAGGCTGCTCCAACCTGCTGTAAAATGCTTGATTTCGAGAGTGAGCGAAACTAATGAAAACATTGTTGGGGTAAAACCTAAAGGGAAAGACCTAGCACCAAATCCAATTTGCCATCTGATCTAACTTCTGGAGGCAGTCAAAATGATCCTTAGAATTCTTCCCTACCTTATTCCTGTGCTGAGATACAGGCTGCTCCAACCTGCTGTAAAATGCTTGATTTCGAGAGTGAGCGAAACTAATGAAAACATTGTTGGGGTAAAACCTAAAGGGAAAGACCTAGCACCAAATCCAATTTGCCATCTGATCTAACTTCTGGAGGCAGTCAAAATGATCCTTAGAATTCTTCCCTACCTTATTCCTGTGCTGAGATACAGGCTGCTCCAACCTGCTGTAAAATGCTTGATTTCGAGAGTGAGCGAAACTAATGAAAACATTGTTGGGGTAAAACCTAAAGGGAAAGACCTAGCACCAAATCCAATTTGCCATCTGATCTAACTTCTGGAGGCAGTCAAAATGAGCCTTAGAATTCTTCCCTACCTTATTCCTGTGCTGAGATACAGGCTGCTCCAACCTGCTGTAAAATGCTTGATTTCGAGAGTGAGCGAAACTAATGAAAACATTGTTGGGGTAAAACCTAAAGGGAAAGACCTAGCACCAAATCCAATTTGCCATCTGATCTAACTTCTGGAGGCAGTCAAAATGAGCCTTAGAATTCTTCCCTACCTTATTCCTGTGCTGAGATACAGGCTGCTCCAACCTGCTGTAAAATGCTTGATTTCGAGAGTGAGCGAAACTAATGAAAACATTGTTGGGGTAAAACCTAAAGGGAAAGACCTAGCACCAAATCCAATTTGCCATCTGATCTAACTTCTGGAGGCAGTCAAAATGATCCTTAGAATTCTTCCCTACCTTATTCCTGTGCTGAGATACAGGCTGCTCCAACCTGCTGTAAAATGCTTGATTTCGAGAGTGAGCGAAACTAATGAAAACATTGTTGGGGTAAAACCTAAAGGGAAAGACCTAGCACCAAATCCAATTTGCCATCTGATCTAACTTCTGGAGGCAGTCAAAATGAGCCTTAGAATTCTTCCCTACCTTATTCCTGTGCTGAGATACAGGCTGCTCCAACCTGCTGTAAAATGCTTGATTTCGAGAGTGAGCGAAACTAATGAAAACATTGTTGGGGTAAAACCTAAAGGGAAAGACCTAGCACCAAATCCAATTTGCCATCTGATCTAACTTCTGGAGGCAGTCAAAATGATCCTTAGAATTCTTCCCTACCTTATTCCTGTGCTGAGATACAGGCTGCTCCAACCTGCTGTAAAATGCTTGATTTCGAGAGTGAGCGAAACTAATGAAAACATTGTTGGGGTAAAACCTAAAGGGAAAGACCTAGCACCAAATCCAATTTGCCATCTGATCTAACTTCTGGAGGCAGTCAAAATGAGCCTTAGAATTCTTCGCTACCTTATTCCTGTGCTGAGATACAGGCTGCTCCAACCTGCTGTAAAATGCTTGATTTCGAGAGTGAGCGAAACTAATGAAAACATTGTTGGGGTAAAACCTAAAGGGAAAGACCTAGCACCAAATCCAATTTGCCATCTGATCTAACTTCTGGAGGCAGTCAAAATGAGCCTTAGAATTCTTCCCTACCTTATTCCTGTGCTGAGATACAGGCTGCTCCAACCTGCTGTAAAATGCTTGATTTCGAGAGTGAGCGAAACTAATGAAAACATTGTTGGGGTAAAACCTAAAGGGAAAGACCTAGCACCAAATCCAATTTGCCATCTGATCTAACTTCTGGAGGCAGTCAAAATGAGCCTTAGAATTCTTCCCTACCTTATTCCTGTGCTGAGATACAGGCTGCTCCAACCTGCTGTAAAATGCTTGATTTCGAGAGTGAGCGAAACTAATGAAAACATTGTTGGGGTAAAATCTAAAGGGAAAGACCTAGCACCAAATCCAATTTGTCATCTGGTCTAACTTCTGGAGGCAGTCAAAATGATCCTTAGAATTCTTCCCTACCTTATTCCTGTGCTGAGATACAGGCTGCTCCAACCTGCTGTAAAATGCTTGATTTCGAGAGTGAGCGAAACTAATGAAAACATTGTTGGTGTAAAACCTAAAGGGAAAGACCTAGCACCAAATCCAATTTGCCATCTGATCTAACTTCTGGAGGCAGTCAAAATGAGCCTTAGAATTCTTCCCTACCTTATTCCTGTGCTGAGATACAGGCTGCTCCAACCTGCTGTAAAATGCTTGATTTCGAGAGTGAGCGAAACTAATGAAAACATTGTTGGGGTAAAACCTAAAGGGAAAGACCTAGCACCAAATCCAATTTGCCATCTGATCTAACTTCTGGAGGCAGTCAAAATGATCCTTAGAATTCTTCCCTACCTTATTCCTGTGCTGAGATACAGGCTGCTCCAACCTGCTGTAAAATGCTTGATTTCGAGAGTGAGCGAAACTAATGAAAACATTGTTGGGGTAAAACCTAAAGGGAAAGACCTAGCACCAAATCCAATTTGCCATCTGATCTAACTTCTGGAGGCAGTCAAAATGATCCTTAGAATTCTTCCCTACCTTATTCCTGTGCTGAGATACAGGCTGCTCCAACCTGCTGTAAAATGCTTGATTTCGAGAGTGAGCGAAACTAATGAAAACATTGTTGGGGTAAAACCTAAAGGGAAAGACCTAGCACCAAATCCAATTTGCCATCTGATCTAACTTCTGGAGGCAGTCAAAATGAGCCTTAGAATTCTTCCCTACCTTATTCCTGTGCTGAGATACAGGCTGCTCCAACCTGCTGTAAAATGCTTGATTTCGAGAGTGAGCGAAACTAATGAAAACATTGTTGGGGTAAAACCTAAAGGGAAAGACCTAGCACCAAATCCAATTTGCCATCTGATCTAACTTCTGGAGGCAGTCAAAATGATCCTTAGAATTCTTCCCTACCTTATTCCTGTGCTGAGATACAGGCTGCTCCAACCTGCTGTAAAATGCTTGATTTCGAGAGTGAGCGAAACTAATGAAAACATTGTTGGGGTAAAACCTAAAGGGAAAGACCTAGCACCAAATCCAATTTGCCATCTGATCTAACTTCTGGAGGCAGTCAAAATGATCCTTAGAATTCTTCCCTACCTTATTCCTGTGCTGAGATACAGGCTGCTCCAACCTGCTGTAAAATGCTTGATTTCGAGAGTGAGCGAAACTAATGAAAACATTGTTGGGGTAAAACCTAAAGGGAAAGACCTAGCACCAAATCCAATTTGCCATCTGATCTAACTTCTGGAGGCAGTCAAAATGAGCCTTAGAATTCTTCCCTACCTTATTCCTGTGCTGAGATACAGGCTGCTCCAACCTGCTGTAAAATGCTTGATTTCGAGAGTGAGCGAAACTAATGAAAACATTGTTGGGGTAAAACCTAAAGGGAAAGACCTAGCACCAAATCCAATTTGCCATCTGATCTAACTTCTGGAGGCAGTCAAAATGAGCCTTAGAATTCTTCCCTACCTTCTTCCTGTGCTGAGATACAGGCTGCTCCAACCTGCTGTAAAATGCTTGATTTCGAGAGTGAGCGAAACTAATGAAAACATTGTTGGGGTAAAACCTAAAGGGAAAGACCTAGCACCAAATCCAATTTGCCATCTGATCTAACTTCTGGAGGCAGTCAAAATGAGCCTTAGAATTCTTCCCTACCTTATTCCTGTGCTGAGATACAGGCTGCTCCAACCTGCTGTAAAATGCTTGATTTCGAGAGTGAGCGAAACTAATGAAAACATTGTTGGGGTAAAACCTAAAGGGAAAGACCTAGCACCAAATCCAATTTGCCATCTGATCTAACTTCTGGAGGCAGTCAAAATGATCCTTAGAATTCTTCCCTACCTTATTCCTGTGCTGAGATACAGGCTGCTCCAACCTGCTGTAAAATGCTTGATTTCGAGAGTGAGCGAAACTAATGAAAACATTGTTGGGGTAAAACCTAAAGGGAAAGACCTAGCACCAAATCCAATTTGCCATCTGATCTAACTTCTGGAGGCAGTCAAAATGAGCCTTAGAATTCTTCCCTACCTTATTCCTGTGCTGAGATACAGGCTGCTCCAACCTGCTGTAAAATGCTTGATTTCGAGAGTGAGCGAAACTAATGAAAACATTGTTGGGGTAAAACCTAAAGGGAAAGACCTAGCACCAAATCCAATTTGCCATCTGATCTAACTTCTGGAGGCAGTCAAAATGATCCTTAGAATTCTTCCCTACCTTATTCCTGTGCTGAGATACAGGCTGCTCCAACCTGCTGTAAAATGCTTGATTTCGAGAGTGAGCGAAACTAATGAAAACATTGTTGGGGTAAAACCTAAAGGGAAAGACCTAGCACCAAATCCAATTTGCCATCTGATCTAACTTCTGGAGGCAGTCAAAATGAGCCTTAGAATTCTTCCCTACCTTATTCCTGTGCTGAGATACAGGCTGCTCCAACCTGCTGTAAAATGCTTGATTTCGAGAGTGAGCGAAACTAATGAAAACATTGTTGGGGTAAAACCTAAAGGGAAAGACCTAGCACCAAATCCAATTTGCCATCTGATCTAACTTCTGGAGGCAGTCAAAATGAGCCTTAGAATTCTTCCCTACCTTATTCCTGTGCTGAGATACAGGCTGCTCCAACCTGCTGTAAAATGCTTGATTTCGAGAGTGAGCGAAACTAATGAAAACATTGTTGGGGTAAAACCTAAAGGGAAAGACCTAGCACCAAATCCAATTTGCCATCTGATCTAACTTCTGGAGGCAGTCAAAATGAGCATTTGAATTCTTCCCTACCTTATTCCTGTGCTGAGATACAGGCTGCTCCAACCTGCTGTAAAATGCTTGATTTCGAGAGTGAGCGAAACTAATGAAAACATTGTTGGGGTAAAACCTAAAGGGAAAGACCTAGCACCAAATCCAATTTGCCATCTGATCTAACTTCTGGAGGCAGTCAAAATGATCCTTAGAATTCTTCCCTACCTTATTCCTGTGCTGAGATACAGGCTGCTCCAACCTGCTGTAAAATGCTTGATTTCGAGAGTGAGCGAAACTAATGAAAACATTGTTGGGGTAAAACCTAAAGGGAAAGACCTAGCACCAAATCCAATTTGCCATCTGATCTAACTTCTGGAGGCAGTCAAAATGAGCCTTAGAATTCTTCCCTACCTTATTCCTGTGCTGAGATACAGGCTGCTCCAACCTGCTGTAAAATGCTTGATTTCGAGAGTGAGCGAAACTAATGAAAACATAGTTGGGGTAAAACCTAAAGGGAAAGACCTAGCACCAAATCCAATTTGCCATCTGATCTAACTTCTGGAGGCAGTCAAAATGATCCTTAGAATTCTTCCCTACCTTATTCCTGTGCTGAGATACAGGCTGCTCCAACCTGCTGTAAAATGCTTGATTTCGAGAGTGAGCGAAACTAATGAAAACATTGTTGGGGTAAAACCTAAAGGGAAAGACCTAGCACCAAATCCAACTTGCCATCTGATCTAACTTCTGGAGGCAGTCAAAATGAGCCTTAGAATTCTTCCCTACCTTATTCCTGTGCTGAGATACAGGCTGCTCCAACCTGCTGTAAAATGCTTGATTTCGAGAGTGAGCGAAACTAATGAAAACATTGTTGGGGTAAAACCTAAAGGGAAAGACCTAGCACCAAATCCAATTTGCCATCTGATCTAACTTCTGGAGGCAGTCAAAATGATCCTTAGAATTCTTCCCTACCTTATTCCTGTGCTGAGATACAGGCTGCTCCAACCTGCTGTAAAATGCTTGATTTCGAGAGTGAGCGAAACTAATGAAAACATTGTTGGGGTAAAACCTAAAGGGAAAGACCTAGCACCAAATCCAATTTGCCATCTGATCTAACTTCTGGAGGCAGTCAAAATGAGCCTTAGAATTCTTCCCTACCTTATTCCTGTGCTGAGATACAGGCTGCTCCAACCTGCTGTAAAATGCTTGATTTCGAGAGTGAGCGAAACTAATGAAAACATTGTTGGGGTAAAACCTAAAGGGAAAGACCTAGCACCAAATCCAATTTGCCATCTGATCTAACTTCTGGAGGCAGTCAAAATGATCCTTAGAATTCTTCCCTACCTTATTCCTGTGCTGAGATACAGGCTGCTCCAACCTGCTGTAAAATGCTTGATTTCGAGAGTGAGCGAAACTAATGAAAACATTGTTGGGGTAAAACCTAAAGGGAAAGACCTAGCACCAAATCCAATTTGCCATCTGATCTAACTTCTGGAGGCAGTCAAAATGATCCTTAGAATTCTTCCCTACCTTATTCCTGTGCTGAGATACAGGCTGCTCCAACCTGCTGTAAAATGCTTGATTTCGAGAGTGAGCGAAACTAATGAAAACATTGTTGGGGTAAAACCTAAAGGGAAAGACCTAGCACCAAATCCAATTTGCCATCTGATCTAACTTCTGGAGGCAGTCAAAATGATCCTTAGAATTCTTCCCTACCTTATTCCTGTGCTGAGATACAGGCTGCTCCAACCTGCTGTAAAATGCTTGATTTCGAGAGTGAGCGAAACTAATGAAAACATTGTTGGGGTAAAACCTAAAGGGAAAGACCTAGCACCAAATCCAATTTGCCATCTGATCTAACTTCTGGAGGCAGTCAAAATGAGCCTTAGAATTCTTCCCTACCTTATTCCTGTGCTGAGATACAGGCTGCTCCAACCTGCTGTAAAATGCTTGATTTCGAGAGTGAGCGAAACTAATGAAAACATTGTTGGGGTAAAACCTAAAGGGAAAGACCTAGCACCAAATCCAATTTGCCATCTGATCTAACTTCTGGAGGCAGTCAAAATGATCCTTAGAATTCTTCCCTACCTTATTCCTGTGCTGAGATACAGGCTGCTCCAACCTGCTGTAAAATGCTTGATTTCGAGAGTGAGCGAAACTAATGAAAACATTGTTGGGGTAAAACCTAAAGGGAAAGACCTAGCACCAAATCCAATTTGCCATCTGATCTAACTTCTGGAGGCAGTCAAAATGAGCCTTAGAATTCTTCCCTACCTTATTCCTGTGCTGAGATACAGGCTGCTCCAACCTGCTGTAAAATGCTTGATTTCGAGAGTGAGCGAAACTAATGAAAACATTGTTGGGGTAAAACCTAAAGGGAAAGACCTAGCACCAAATCCAATTTGCCATCTGATCTAACTTCTGGAGGCAGTCAAAATGAGCCTTAGAATTCTTCCCTACCTTATTCCTGTGCTGAGATACAGGCTGCTCCAACCTGCTGTAAAAATGCTTGATTTCGAGAGTGAGCGAAACTAATGAAAACATTGTTGGGGTAAAACCTAAAGGGAAAGACCTAGCACCAAATCCAATTTGCCATCTGATCTAACTTCTGGAGGCAGTCAAAATGAGCCTTAGAATTCTTCCCTACCTTCTTCCTGTGCTGAGATACAGGCTGCTCCAACCTGCTGTAAAATGCTTGATTTCGAGAGTGAGCGAAACTAATGAAAACATTGTTGGGGTAAAACCTAAAGGGAAAGACCTAGCACCAAATCCAATTTGCCATCTGATCTAACTTCTGGAGGCAGTCAAAATGAGCCTTAGAATTCTTCCCTACCTTCTTCCTGTGCTGAGATACAGGCTGCTCCAACCTGCTGTAAAATGCTTGATTTCGAGAGTGAGCGAAACTAATGAAAACATTGTTGGGGTAAAACCTAAAGGGAAAGACCTAGCACCAAATCCAATTTGCCATCTGATCTAACTTCTGGAGGCAGTCAAAATGATCCTTAGAATTCTTCCCTACCTTATTCCTGTGCTGAGATACAGGCTGCTCCAACCTGCTGTAAAATGCTTGATTTCGAGAGTGAGCGAAACTAATGAAAACATTGTTGGGGTAAAACCTAAAGGGAAAGACCTAGCACCAAATCCAATTTGCCATCTGATCTAACTTCTGGAGGCAGTCAAAATGAGCCTTAGAATTCTTCCCTACCTTATTCCTGTGCTGAGATACAGGCTGCTCCAACCTGCTGTAAAATGCTTGATTTCGAGAGTGAGCGAAACTAATGAAACCATTGTTGGGGTAAAACCTAAAGGGAAAGACCTAGCACCAAATCCAATTTGCCATCTGATCTAACTTCTGGAGGCAGTCAAAATGATCCTTAGAATTCTTCCCTACCTTATTCCTGTGCTGAGATACAGGCTGCTCCAACCTGCTGTAAAATGCTTGATTTCGAGAGTGAGCGAAACTAATGAAAACATTGTTGGGGTAAAACCTAAAGGGAAAGACCTAGCACCAAATCCAATTTGCCATCTGATCTAACTTCTGGAGGCAGTCAAAATGAGCCTTTGAATTCTTCCCTACCTTATTCCTGTGCTGAGATACAGGCTGCTCCAACCTGCTGTAAAATGCTTGATTTCGAGAGTGAGCGAAACTAATGAAAACATTGTTGGGGTAAAACCTAAAGGGAAAGACCTAGCACCAAATCCAATTTGCCATCTGATCTAACTTCTGGAGGCAGTCAAAAATGAGCCTTAGAATTCTTCCCTACCTTATTCCTGTGCTGAGATACAGGCTGCTCCAACCTGCTGTAAAATGCTTGATTTCGAGAGTGAGCGAAACTAATGAAAACATTGTTGGGGTAAAAACCTAAAGGGAAAGACCTAGCACCAAATCCAATTTGCCATCTGATCTAACTTCTGGAGGCAGTCAAAATGAGCCTTAGAATTCTTCCCTACCTTATTCCTGTGCTGAGATACAGGCTGCTCCAACCTGCTGTAAAATGCTTGATTTCGAGAGTGAGCGAAACTAATGAAAACATTGTTGGGGTAAAACCTAAAGGGAAAGACCTAGCACCAAATCCAATTTGCCATCTGATCTAACTTCTGGAGGCAGTCAAAATGAGCCTTAGAATTCTTCCCTACCTTATTCCTGTGCTGAGATACAGGCTGCTCCAACCTGCTGTAAAATGCTTGATTTCGAGAGTGAGCGAAACTAATGAAAACATTGTTGGGGTAAAACCTAAAGGGAAAGACCTAGCACCAAATCCAATTTGCCATCTGATCTAACTTCTGGAGGCAGTCAAAATGATCCTTAGAATTCTTCCCTACCTTATTCCTGTGCTGAGATACAGGCTGCTCCAACCTGCTGTAAAATGCTTGATTTCGAGAGTGAGCGAAACTAATGAAAACATTGTTGGGGTAAAACCTAAAGGGAAAGACCTAGCACCAAATCCAATTTGCCATCTGATCTAACTTCTGGAGGCAGTCAAAATGATCCTTAGAATTCTTCCCTACCTTATTCCTGTGCTGAGATACAGGCTGCTCCAACCTGCTGTAAAATGCTTGATTTCGAGAGTGAGCGAAACTAATGAAAACATTGTTGGGGTAAAACCTAAAGGGAAAGACCTAGCACCAAATCCAACTTGCCATCTGATCTAACTTCTGGAGGCAGTCAAAATGAGCCTTAGAATTCTTCCCTACCTTATTCCTGTGCTGAGATACAGGCTGCTCCAACCTGCTGTAAAATGCTTGATTTCGAGAGTGAGCGAAACTAATGAAAACATTGTTGGGGTAAAACCTAAAGGGAAAGACCTAGCACCAAATCCAATTTGCCATCTGATCTAACTTCTGGAGGCAGTCAAAATGAGCCTTTGAATTCTTCCCTACCTTATTCCTGTGCTGAGATACAGGCTGCTCCAACCTGCTGTAAAATGCTTGATTTCGAGAGTGAGCGAAACTAATGAAAACATTGTTGGGGTAAAACCTAAAGGGAAAGACCTAGCACCAAATCCAATTTGCCATCTGATCTAACTTCTGGAGGCAGTCAAAATGAGCCTTAGAATTCTTCCCTACCTTATTCCTGTGCTGAGATACAGGCTGCTCCAACCTGCTGTAAAATGCTTGATTTCGAGAGTGAGCGAAACTAATGAAAACATTGTTGGGGTAAAACCCTAAAGGGAAAGACCTAGCACCAAATCCAATTTGCCATCTGATCTAACTTCTGGAGGCAGTCAAAATGATCCTTAGAATTCTTCCCTACCTTATTCCTGTGCTGAGATACAGGCTGCTCCAACCTGCTGTAAAATGCTTGATTTCGAGAGTGAGCGAAACTAATGAAAACATTGTTGGGGTAAAACCTAAAGGGAAAGACCTAGCACCAAATCCAACTTGCCATCTGATCTAACTTCTGGAGGCAGTCAAAATGAGCCTTAGAATTCTTCCCTACCTTATTCCTGTGCTGAGATACAGGCTGCTCCAACCTGCTGTAAAATGCTTGATTTCGAGAGTGAGCGAAACTAATGAAAACATTGTTGGGGTAAAACCTAAAGGGAAAGACCTAGCACCAAATCCAATTTGCCATCTGATCTAACTTCTGGAGGCAGTCAAAATGAGCCTTAGAATTCTTCCCTACCTTATTCCTGTGCTGAGATACAGGCTGCTCCAACCTGCTGTAAAATGCTTGATTTCGAGAGTGAGCGAAACTAATGAAAACATTGTTGGGGTAAAACCTAAAGGGAAAGACCTAGCACCAAATCCAATTTGCCATCTGATCTAACTTCTGGAGGCAGTCAAAATGAGCCTTAGAATTCTTCCCTACCTTATTCCTGTGCTGAGATACAGGCTGCTCCAACCTGCTGTAAAATGCTTGATTTCGAGAGTGAGCGAAACTAATGAAAACATTGTTGGGGTAAAACCTAAAGGGAAAGACCTAGCACCAAATCCAACTTGCCATCTGATCTAACTTCTGGAGGCAGTCAAAATGAGCCTTAGAATTCTTCCCTACCTTATTCCTGTGCTGAGATACAGGCTGCTCCAACCTGCTGTAAAATGCTTGATTTCGAGAGTGAGCGAAACTAATGAAAACATTGTTGGGGTAAAACCTAAAGGGAAAGACCTAGCACCAAATCCAATTTGCCATCTGATCTAACTTCTGGAGGCAGTCAAAATGATCCTTAGAATTCTTCCCTACCTTATTCCTGTGCTGAGATACAGGCTGCTCCAACCTGCTGTAAAATGCTTGATTTCGAGAGTGAGCGAAACTAATGAAAACATTGTTGGGGTAAAACCTAAAGGGAAAGACCTAGCACCAAATCCAATTTGCCATCTGATCTAACTTCTGGAGGCAGTCAAAATGAGCCTTAGAATTCTTCCCTACCTTATTCCTGTGCTGAGATACAGGCTGCTCCAACCTGCTGTAAAATGCTTGATTTCGAGAGTGAGCGAAACTAATGAAAACATTGTTGGGGTAAAACCTAAAGGGAAAGACCTAGCACCAAATCCAATTTGCCATCTGATCTAACTTCTGGAGGCAGTCAAAATGAGCCTTAGAATTCTTCCCTACCTTATTCCTGTGCTGAGATACAGGCTGCTCCAACCTGCTGTAAAATGCTTGATTTCGAGAGTGAGCGAAACTAATGAAAACATTGTTGGGGTAAAACCTAAAGGGAAAGACCTAGCACCAAATCCAATTTGCCATCTGATCTAACTTCTGGAGGCAGTCAAAATGAGCCTTAGAATTCTTCCCTACCTTATTCCTGTGCTGAGATACAGGCTGCTCCAACCTGCTGTAAAATGCTTGATTTCGAGAGTGAGCGAAACTAATGAAAACATTGTTGGGGTAAAACCTAAAGGGAAAGACCTAGCACCAAATCCAATTTGCCATCTGATCTAACTTCTGGAGGCAGTCAAAATGAGCCTTAGAATTCTTCCCTACCTTATTCCTGTGCTGAGATACAGGCTGCTCCAACCTGCTGTAAAATGCTTGATTTCGAGAGTGAGCGAAACTAATGAAAACATTGTTGGGGTAAAACCTAAAGGGAAAGACCTAGCACCAAATCCAATTTGCCATCTGATCTAACTTCTGGAGGCAGTCAAAATGAGCCTTAGAATTCTTCCCTACCTTATTCCTGTGCTGAGATACAGGCTGCTCCAACCTGCTGTAAAATGCTTGATTTCGAGAGTGAGCGAAACTAATGAAAACATTGTTGGGGTAAAACCTAAAGGGAAAGACCTAGCACCAAATCCAATTTGCCATCTGATCTAACTTCTGGAGGCAGTCAAAATGAGCCTTAGAATTCTTCCCTACCTTATTCCTGTGCTGAGATACAGGCTGCTCCAACCTGCTGTAAAATGCTTGATTTCGAGAGTGAGCGAAACTAATGAAAACATTGTTGGGGTAAAACCTAAAGGGAAAGACCTAGCACCAAATCCAATTTGCCATCTGATCTAACTTCTGGAGGCAGTCAAAATGATCCTTAGAATTCTTCCCTACCTTATTCCTGTGCTGAGATACAGGCTGCTCCAACCTGCTGTAAAATGCTTGATTTCGAGAGTGAGCGAAACTAATGAAAACATTGTTGGGGTAAAACCTAAAGGGAAAGACCTAGCACCAAATCCAATTTGCCATCTGATCTAACTTCTGGAGGCAGTCAAAATGAGCCTTAGAATTCTTCCCTACCTTATTCCTGTGCTGAGATACAGGCTGCTCCAACCTGCTGTAAAATGCTTGATTTCGAGAGTGAGCGAAACTAATGAAAACATTGTTGGGGTAAAACCTAAAGGGAAAGACCTAGCACCAAATCCAATTTGCCATCTGATCTAACTTCTGGAGGCAGTCAAAATGATCCTTAGAATTCTTCCCTACCTTATTCCTGTGCTGAGATACAGGCTGCTCCAACCTGCTGTAAAATGCTTGATTTCGAGAGTGAGCGAAACTAATGAAAACATTGTTGGGGTAAAACCTAAAGGGAAAGACCTAGCACCAAATCCAATTTGCCATCTGATCTAACTTCTGGAGGCAGTCAAAATGAGCCTTAGAATTCTTCCCTACCTTATTCCTGTGCTGAGATACAGGCTGCTCCAACCTGCTGTAAAATGCTTGATTTCGAGAGTGAGCGAAACTAATGAAAACATTGTTGGGGTAAAACCTAAAGGGAAAGACCTAGCACCAAATCCAATTTGCCATCTGATCTAACTTCTGGAGGCAGTCAAAATGAGCCTTAGAATTCTTCCCTACCTTATTCCTGTGCTGAGATACAGGCTGCTCCAACCTGCTGTAAAATGCTTGATTTCGAGAGTGAGCGAAACTAATGAAAACATTGTTGGGGTAAAACCTAAAGGGAAAGACCTAGCACCAAATCCAATTTGCCATCTGATCTAACTTCTGGAGGCAGTCAAAATGAGCCTTAGAATTCTTCCCTACCTTATTCCTGTGCTGAGATACAGGCTGCTCCAACCTGCTGTAAAATGCTTGATTTCGAGAGTGAGCGAAACTAATGAAAACATTGTTGGGGTAAAACCTAAAGGGAAAGACCTAGCACCAAATCCAATTTGCCATCTGATCTAACTTCTGGAGGCAGTCAAAATGAGCCTTAGAATTCTTCCCTACCTTCTTCCTGTGCTGAGATACAGGCTGCTCCAACCTGCTGTAAAATGCTTGATTTCGAGAGTGAGCGAAACTAATGAAAACATTGTTGGGGTAAAACCTAAAGGGAAAGACCTAGCACCAAATCCAATTTGCCATCTGATCTAACTTCTGGAGGCAGTCAAAATGATCCTTAGAATTCTTCCCTACCTTATTCCTGTGCTGAGATACAGGCTGCTCCAACCTGCTGTAAAATGCTTGATTTCGAGAGTGAGCGAAACTAATGAAAACATTGTTGGGGTAAAACCTAAAGGGAAAGACCTAGCACCAAATCCAATTTGCCATCTGATCTAACTTCTGGAGGCAGTCAAAATGAGCCTTAGAATTCTTCCCTACCTTATTCCTGTGCTGAGATACAGGCTGCTCCAACCTGCTGTAAAATGCTTGATTTCGAGAGTGAGCGAAACTAATGAAACCATTGTTGGGGTAAAACCTAAAGGGAAAGACCTAGCACCAAATCCAATTTGCCATCTGATCTAACTTCTGGAGGCAGTCAAAATGATCCTTAGAATTCTTCCCTACCTTATTCCTGTGCTGAGATACAGGCTGCTCCAACCTGCTGTAAAATGCTTGATTTCGAGAGTGAGCGAAACTAATGAAAACATTGTTGGGGTAAAACCTAAAGGGAAAGACCTAGCACCAAATCCAATTTGCCATCTGATCTAACTTCTGGAGGCAGTCAAAATGAGCCTTTGAATTCTTCCCTACCTTATTCCTGTGCTGAGATACAGGCTGCTCCAACCTGCTGTAAAATGCTTGATTTCGAGAGTGAGCGAAACTAATGAAAACATTGTTGGGGTAAAACCTAAAGGGAAAGACCTAGCACCAAATCCAATTTGCCATCTGATCTAACTTCTGGAGGCAGTCAAAATGAGCCTTAGAATTCTTCCCTACCTTATTCCTGTGCTGAGATACAGGCTGCTCCAACCTGCTGTAAAATGCTTGATTTCGAGAGTGAGCGAAACTAATGAAAACATTGTTGGGGTAAAACCTAAAGGGAAAGACCTAGCACCAAATCCAATTTGCCATCTGATCTAACTTCTGGAGGCAGTCAAAATGAGCCTTAGAATTCTTCCCTACCTTATTCCTGTGCTGAGATACAGGCTGCTCCAACCTGCTGTAAAATGCTTGATTTCGAGAGTGAGCGAAACTAATGAAAACATTGTTGGGGTAAAACCTAAAGGGAAAGACCTAGCACCAAATCCAATTTGCCATCTGATCTAACTTCTGGAGGCAGTCAAAATGAGCCTTAGAATTCTTCCCTACCTTATTCCTGTGCTGAGATACAGGCTGCTCCAACCTGCTGTAAAATGCTTGATTTCGAGAGTGAGCGAAACTAATGAAAACATTGTTGGGGTAAAACCTAAAGGGAAAGACCTAGCACCAAATCCAATTTGCCATCTGATCTAACTTCTGGAGGCAGTCAAAATGAGCCTTAGAATTCTTCCCTACCTTATTCCTGTGCTGAGATACAGGCTGCTCCAACCTGCTGTAAAATGCTTGATTTCGAGAGTGAGCGAAACTAATGAAAACATTGTTGGGGTAAAACCTAAAGGGAAAGACCTAGCACCAAATCCAATTTGCCATCTGATCTAACTTCTGGAGGCAGTCAAAATGAGCCTTAGAATTCTTCCCTACCTTATTCCTGTGCTGAGATACAGGCTGCTCCAACCTGCTGTAAAATGCTTGATTTCGAGAGTGAGCGAAACTAATGAAAACATTGTTGGGGTAAAACCTAAAGGGAAAGACCTAGCACCAAATCCAACTTGCCATCTGATCTAACTTCTGGAGGGCAGTCAAAATGAGCCTTAGAATTCTTCCCTACCTTATTCCTGTGCTGAGATACAGGCTGCTCCAACCTGCTGTAAAATGCTTGATTTCGAGAGTAAGCGAAACTAATGAAAACATTGTTGGGGTAAAACCTAAAGGGAAAGACCTAGCACCAAATCCAATTTGCCATCTGATCTAACTTCTGGAGGCAGTCAAAATGAGCCTTTGAATTCTTCCCTACCTTATTCCTGTGCTGAGATACAGGCTGCTCCAACCTGCTGTAAAATGCTTGATTTCGAGAGTGAGCGAAACTAATGAAAACATTGTTGGGGGTAAAACCTAAAGGGAAAGACCTAGCACCAAATCCAATTTGCCATCTGATCTAACTTCTGGAGGCAGTCAAAATGAGCCTTAGAATTCTTCCCTACCTTATTCCTGTGCTGAGATACAGGCT
>NW_027145070.1:0-28384 GCF_026170545.1 Melanerpes formicivorus
TCTCTCTACTCCTATCTCCCTGTGCTGAGATACAGGCTGCTCCAACCTGCTGTAAAATGCTTGATTTCGAGAGTGAGCGAAACTAATGAAAACATTGTTGGGGTAAAACCTAAAGGGAAAGACCTAGCACCAAATCCAATTTGCCATCTGATCTAACTTCTGGAGGCAGTCAAAATGATCCTTAGAATTCTTCCCTACCTTATTCCTGTGCTGAGATACAGGGCTGCTCCAACCTGCTGTAAAATGCTTGATTTCGAGAGTGAGCGAAACTAATGAAAACATTGTTGGGGTAAAACCTAAAGGGAAAGACCTAGCACCAAATCCAATTTGCCATCTGATCTAACTTCTGGAGGCAGTCAAAATGATCCTTAGAATTCATTCCCTACCTTATTCCTGTGCTGAGATACAGGCTGCTCCAACCTGCTGTAAAATGCTTGATTTCGAGAGTGAGCGAAACTAATGAAAACATTGTTGGGGTAAAACCTAAAGGGAAAGACCTAGCACCAAATCCAATTTGCCATCTGATCTAACTTCTGGAGGCAGTCAAAATGATCCTTAGAATTCTTCCCTACCTTATTCCTGTGCTGAGATACAGGCTGCTCCAACCTGCTGTAAAATGCTTGATTTCGCGAGTGAGCGAAACTAATGAAAACATTGTTGGGGTAAAACCTAAAGGGAAAGACCTAGCACCAAATCCAATTTGCCATCTGATCTAACTTCTGGAGGCAGTCAAAATGATCCTTAGAATTCTTCCCTACCTTATTCCTGTGCTGAGATACAGGCTGCTCCAACCTGCTGTAAAATGCTTGATTTCGAGAGTGAGCGAAACTAATGAAAACATTGTTGGGGTAAAACCTAAAGGGAAAGACCTAGCACCAAATCCAATTTGCCATCTGATCTAACTTCTGGAGGCAGTCAAAATGATCCTTAGAATTCTTCCCTACCTTATTCCTGTGCTGAGATACAGGCTGCTCCAACCTGCTGTAAAATGCTTGATTTCGAGAGTGAGCGAAACTAATGAAAACATTGTTGGGGTAAAACCTAAAGGGAAAGACCTAGCACCAAATCCAATTTGCCATCTGATCTAACTTCTGGAGGCAGTCAAAATGATCCTTAGAATTCTTCCCTACCTTATTCCTGTGCTGAGATACAGGCTGCTCCAACCTGCTGTAAAATGCTTGATTTCGAGAGTGAGCGAAACTAATGAAAACATTGTTGGGGTAAAACCTAAAGGGAAAGACCTAGCACCAAATCCAATTTGCCATCTGATCTAACTTCTGGAGGCAGTCAAAATGATCCTTAGAATTCTTCCCTACCTTATTCCTGTGCTGAGATACAGGCTGCTCCAACCTGCTGTAAAATGCTTGATTTCGAGAGTGAGCGAAACTAATGAAAACATTGTTGGGGTAAAACCTAAAGGGAAAGACCTAGCACCAAATCCAATTTGCCATCTGATCTAACTTCTGGAGGCAGTCAAAATGATCCTTAGAATTCTTCCCTACCTTATTCCTGTGCTGAGATACAGGCTGCTCCAACCTGCTGTAAAATGCTTGATTTCGAGAGTGAGCGAAACTAATGAAAACATTGTTGGGGTAAAACCTAAAGGGAAAGACCTAGCACCAAATCCAATTTGCCATCTGATCTAACTTCTGGAGGCAGTCAAAATGAGTATTTGAATTCTTCCCTACCTTATTCCTGTGCTGAGATACAGGCTGCTCCAACCTGCTGTAAAATGCTTGATTTCGAGAGTGAGCGAAACTAATGAAAACATTGTTGGGGTAAAACCTAAAAACCTAAAGGGAAAGACCTAGCACCAAATCCAATTTGCCATCTGATCTAACTTCTGGAGGCAGTCAAAATGAGTATTTGAATTCTTCCCTACCTTATTCCTGTGCTGAGATACAGGCTGCTCCAACCTGCTGTAAAATGCTTGATTTCGCGAGTGAGCGAAACTAATGAAAACATTGTTGGGGTAAAACCTAAAGGGAAAGACCTAGCACCAAATCCAATTTGCCATCTGATTTAACTTCTGGAGGCAGTCAAAATGAGTATTTGAATTCTTCCCTACCTTATTCCTGTGCTGAGATACAGGCTGCTCCAACCTGCTGTAAAATGCTTGATTTCGAGAGTGAGCGAAACTAATGAAAACATTGTTGGGGTAAAACCTAAAGGGAAAGACCTAGCATCAAATCCAATTTGCCATCTGATCTAACTTCTGGAGGCAGTCAAAATGATCCTTAGAATTCTTCCCTACCTTATTCCTGTGCTGAGATACAGGCTGCTCCAACCTGCTGTAAAATGCTTGATTTCGAGAGTGAGCGAAACTAATGAAAACATTGTTGAGGTAAAACCTAAAGGGAAAGACCTAGCACCAAATCCAATTTGCCATCTGATCTAACTTCTGGAGGCAGTCAAAATGATCCTTAGAATTCTTCCCTACCTTATTCCTGTGCTGAGATACAGGCTGCTCCAACCTGCTGTAAAATGCTTGATTTCGAGAGTGAGCGAAACTAATGAAAACATTGTTGGGGTAAAACCTAAAGGGAAAGACCTAGCACCAAATCCAATTTGCCATCTGATCTAACTTCTGGAGGCAGTCAAAATGATCCTTAGAATTCTTCCCTACCTTATTCCTGTGCTGAGATACAGGCTGCTCCAACCTGCTGTAAAATGCTTGATTTCGAGAGTGAGCGAAACTAATGAAAACATTGTTGGGGTAAAACCTAAAGGGAAAGACCTAGCACCAAATCCAATTTGCCATCTGATCTAACTTCTGGAGGCAGTCAAAATGATCCTTAGAATTCTTCCCTACCTTATTCCTGTGCTGAGATACAGGCTGCTCCAACCTGCTGTAAAATGCTTGATTTCAAGAGTGAGCGAAACTAATGAAAACATTGTTGGGGTAAAACCTAAAGGGAAAGACCTAGCACCAAATCCAATTTGCCATCTGATCTAACTTCTGGAGGCAGTCAAAATGATCCTTAGAATTCTTCCCTACCTTATTCCTGTGCTGAGATACAGGCTGCTCCAACCTGCTGTAAAATGCTTGATTTCGAGAGTGAGCGAAACTAATGAAAACATTGTTGGGGTAAAACCTAAAGGGAAAGACCTAGCACCAAATCCAATTTGCCATCTGATCTAACTTCTGGAGGCAGTCAAAATGATCCTTAGAATTCTTCCCTACCTTATTCCTGTGCTGAGATACAGGCTGCTCCAACCTGCTGTAAAATGCTTGATTTCGAGAGTGAGCGAAACTAATGAAAACATTGTTGGGGTAAAACCTAAAGGGAAAGACCTAGCACCAAATCCAATTTGCCATCTGATCTAACTTCTGGAGGCAGTCAAAATGATCCTTAGAATTCTTCCCTACCTTATTCCTGTGCTGAGATACAGGCTGCTCCAACCTGCTGTAAAATGCTTGATTTCGAGAGTGAGCGAAACTAATGAAAACATTGTTGGGGTAAAACCTAAAGGGAAAGACCTAGCACCAAATCCAATTTGCCATCTGATCTAACTTCTGGAGGCAGTCAAAATGATCCTTAGAATTCTTCCCTACCTTATTCCTGTGCTGAGATACAGGCTGCTCCAACCTGCTGTAAAATGCTTGATTTCGAGAGTGAGCGAAACTAATGAAAACATTGTTGGGGTAAAACCTAAAGGGAAAGACCTAGCACCAAATCCAATTTGCCATCTGATCTAACTTCTGGAGGCAGTCAAAATGATCCTTAGAATTCTTCCCTACCTTATTCCTGTGCTGAGATACAGGCTGCTCCAACCTGCTGTAAAATGCTTGATTTCGAGAGTGAGCGAAACTAATGAAAACATTGTTGGGGTAAAACCTAAAGGGAAAGACCTAGCACCAAATCCAATTTGCCATCTGATCTAACTTCTGGAGGCAGTCAAAATGAGTATTTGAATTCTTCCCTACCTTATTCCTGTGCTGAGATACAGGCTGCTCCAACCTGCTGTAAAATGCTTGATTTCGAGAGTGAGCGAAACTAATGAAAACATTGTTGGGGTAAAACCTAAAGGGAAAGACCTAGCACCAAATCCAATTTGCCATCTGATCTAACTTCTGGAGGCAGTCAAAATGAGTATTTGAATTCTTCCCTACCTTATTCCTGTGCTGAGATACAGGCTGCTCCAACCTGCTGTAAAATGCTTGATTTCGCGAGTGAGCGAAACTAATGAAAACATTGTTGGGGTAAAACCTAAAGGGAAAGACCTAGCACCAAATCCAATTTGCCATCTGATTTAACTTCTGGAGGCAGTCAAAATGAGTATTTGAATTCTTCCCTACCTTATTCCTGTGCTGAGATACAGGCTGCTCCAACCTGCTGTAAAATGCTTGATTTCGAGAGTGAGCGAAACTAATGAAAACATTGTTGGGGTAAAACCTAAAGGGAAAGACCTAGCACCAAATCCAATTTGCCATCTGATCTAACTTCTGGAGGCAGTCAAAATGATCCTTAGAATTCTTCCCTACCTTATTCCTGTGCTGAGATACAGGCTGCTCCAACCTGCTGTAAAATGCTTGATTTCGAGAGTGAGCGAAACTAATGAAAACATTGTTGGGGTAAAACCTAAAGGGAAAGACCTAGCACCAAATCCAATTTGCCATCTGATCTAACTTCTGGAGGCAGTCAAAATGATCCTTAGAATTCTTCCCTACCTTATTCCTGTGCTGAGATACAGGCTGCTCCAACCTGCTGTAAAATGCTTGATTTCGAGAGTGAGCGAAACTAATGAAAACATTGTTGGGGTAAAACCTAAAGGGAAAGACCTAGCACCAAATCCAATTTGCCATCTGATCTAACTTCTGGAGGCAGTCAAAATGATCCTTAGAATTCTTCCCTACCTTATTCCTGTGCTGAGATACAGGCTGCTCCAACCTGCTGTAAAATGCTTGATTTCGAGAGTGAGCGAAACTAATGAAAACATTGTTGGGGTAAAACCTAAAGGGAAAGACCTAGCACCAAATCCAATTTGCCATCTGATCTAACTTCTGGAGGCAGTCAAAATGATCCTTAGAATTCTTCCCTACCTTATTCCTGTGCTGAGATACAGGCTGCTCCAACCTGCTGTAAAATGCTTGATTTCAAGAGTGAGCGAAACTAATGAAAACATTGTTGGGGTAAAACCTAAAGGGAAAGACCTAGCACCAAATCCAATTTGCCATCTGATCTAACTTCTGGAGGCAGTCAAAATGATCCTTAGAATTCTTCCCTACCTTATTCCTGTGCTGAGATACAGGCTGCTCCAACCTGCTGTAAAATGCTTGATTTCGAGAGTGAGCGAAACTAATGAAAACATTGTTGGGGTAAAACCTAAAGGGAAAGACCTAGCACCAAATCCAATTTGCCATCTGATCTAACTTCTGGAGGCAGTCAAAATGATCCTTAGAATTCTTCCCTACCTTATTCCTGTGCTGAGATACAGGCTGCTCCAACCTGCTGTAAAATGCTTGATTTCGAGAGTGAGCGAAACTAATGAAAACATTGTTGGGGTAAAACCTAAAGGGAAAGACCTAGCACCAAATCCAATTTGCCATCTGATCTAACTTCTGGAGGCAGTCAAAATGATCCTTAGAATTCTTCCCTACCTTATTCCTGTGCTGAGATACAGGCTGCTCCAACCTGCTGTAAAATGCTTGATTTCGAGAGTGAGCGAAACTAATGAAAACATTGTTGGGGTAAAACCTAAAGGGAAAGACCTAGCACCAAATCCAATTTGCCATCTGATCTAACTTCTGGAGGCAGTCAAAATGATCCTTAGAATTCTTCCCTACCTTATTCCTGTGCTGAGATACAGGCTGCTCCAACCTGCTGTAAAATGCTTGATTTCGAGAGTGAGCGAAACTAATGAAAACATTGTTGGGGTAAAACCTAAAGGGAAAGACCTAGCACCAAATCCAATTTGCCATCTGATCTAACTTCTGGAGGCAGTCAAAATGATCCTTAGAATTCTTCCCTACCTTATTCCTGTGCTGAGATACAGGCTGCTCCAACCTGCTGTAAAATGCTTGATTTCGAGAGTGAGCGAAACTAATGAAAACATTGTTGGGGTAAAACCTAAAGGGAAAGACCTAGCACCAAATCCAATTTGCCATCTGATCTAACTTCTGGAGGCAGTCAAAATGATCCTTAGAATTCTTCCCTACCTTATTCCTGTGCTGAGATACAGGCTGCTCCAACCTGCTGTAAAATGCTTGATTTCGAGAGTGAGCGAAACTAATGAAAACATTGTTGGGGTAAAACCTAAAGGGAAAGACCTAGCACCAAATCCAATTTGCCATCTGATCTAACTTCTGGAGGCAGTCAAAATGATCCTTAGAATTCTTCCCTACCTTATTCCTGTGCTGAGATACAGGCTGCTCCAACCTGCTGTAAAATGCTTGATTTCGAGAGTGAGCGAAACTAATGAAAACATTGTTGGGGTAAAACCTAAAGGGAAAGACCTAGCACCAAATCCAATTTGCCATCTGATCTAACTTCTGGAGGCAGTCAAAATGATCCTTAGAATTCTTCCCTACCTTATTCCTGTGCTGAGATACAGGCTGCTCCAACCTGCTGTAAAATGCTTGATTTCGAGAGTGAGCGAAACTAATGAAAACATTGTTGGGGTAAAACCTAAAGGGAAAGACCTAGCACCAAATCCAATTTGCCATCTGATCTAACTTCTGGAGGCAGTCAAAATGAGTATTTGAATTCTTCCCTACCTTATTCCTGTGCTGAGATACAGGCTGCTCCAACCTGCTGTAAAATGCTTGATTTCGAGAGTGAGCGAAACTAATGAAAACATTGTTGGGGTAAAACCTAAAGGGAAAGACCTAGCACCAAATCCAATTTGCCATCTGATCTAACTTCTGGAGGCAGTCAAAATGATCCTTAGAATTCTTCCCTACCTTATTCCTGTGCTGAGATACAGGCTGCTCCAACCTGCTGTAAAATGCTTGATTTCGAGAGTGAGCGAAACTAATGAAAACATTGTTGGGGTAAAACCTAAAGGGAAAGACCTAGCACCAAATCCAATTTGCCATCTGATCTAACTTCTGGAGGCAGTCAAAATGATCCTTAGAATTCTTCCCTACCTTATTCCTGTGCTGAGATACAGGCTGCTCCAACCTGCTGTAAAATGCTTGATTTCGCGAGTGAGCGAAACTAATGAAAACATTGTTGGGGTAAAACCTAAAGGGAAAGACCTAGCACCAAATCCAATTTGCCATCTGATCTAACTTCTGGAGGCAGTCAAAATGATCCTTAGAATTCTTCCCTACCTTATTCCTGTGCTGAGATACAGGCTGCTCCAACCTGCTGTAAAATGCTTGATTTCGCGAGTGAGCGAAACTAATGAAAACATTGTTGGGGTAAAACCTAAAGGGAAAGACCTAGCACCAAATCCAATTTGCCATCTGATCTAACTTCTGGAGGCAGTCAAAATGATCCTTAGAATTCTTCCCTACCTTATTCCTGTGCTGAGATACAGGCTGCTCCAACCTGCTGTAAAATGCTTGATTTCGAGAGTGAGCGAAACTAATGAAAACATTGTTGGGGTAAAACCTAAAGGGAAAGACCTAGCACCAAATCCAATTTGCCATCTGATCTAACTTCTGGAGGCAGTCAAAATGATCCTTAGAATTCTTCCCTACCTTATTCCTGTGCTGAGATACAGGCTGCTCCAACCTGCTGTAAAATGCTTGATTTCGAGAGTGAGCGAAACTAATGAAAACATTGTTGGGGTAAAACCTAAAGGGAAAGACCTAGCAACAAATCCAATTTGCCATCTGATCTAACTTCTGGAGGCAGTCAAAATGAGTATTTGAATTCTTCCCTACCTTATTCCTGTGCTGAGATACAGGCTGCTCCAACCTGCTGTAAAATGCTTGATTTCGAGAGTGAGCGAAACTAATGAAAACATTGTTGGGGTAAAACCTAAAGGGAAAGACCTAGCACCAAATCCAATTTGCCATCTGATCTAACTTCTGGAGGCAGTCAAAATGAGTATTTGAATTCTTCCCTACCTTATTCCTGTGCTGAGATACAGGCTGCTCCAACCTGCTGTAAAATGCTTGATTTCGCGAGTGAGCGAAACTAATGAAAACATTGTTGGGGTAAAACCTAAAGGGAAAGACCTAGCACCAAATCCAATTTGCCATCTGATTTAACTTCTGGAGGCAGTCAAAATGAGTATTTGAATTCTTCCCTACCTTATTCCTGTGCTGAGATACAGGCTGCTCCAACCTGCTGTAAAATGCTTGATTTCGAGAGTGAGCGAAACTAATGAAAACATTGTTGGGGTAAAACCTAAAGGGAAAGACCTAGCACCAAATCCAATTTGCCATCTGATCTAACTTCTGGAGGCAGTCAAAATGATCCTTAGAATTCTTCCCTACCTTATTCCTGTGCTGAGATACAGGCTGCTCCAACCTGCTGTAAAATGCTTGATTTCGAGAGTGAGCGAAACTAATGAAAACATTGTTGAGGTAAAACCTAAAGGGAAAGACCTAGCACCAAATCCAATTTGCCATCTGATCTAACTTCTGGAGGCAGTCAAAATGATCCTTAGAATTCTTCCCTACCTTATTCCTGTGCTGAGATACAGGCTGCTCCAACCTGCTGTAAAATGCTTGATTTCGAGAGTGAGCGAAACTAATGAAAACATTGTTGGGGTAAAACCTAAAGGGAAAGACCTAGCACCAAATCCAATTTGCCATCTGATCTAACTTCTGGAGGCAGTCAAAATGATCCTTAGAATTCTTCCCTACCTTATTCCTGTGCTGAGATACAGGCTGCTCCAACCTGCTGTAAAATGCTTGATTTCGAGAGTGAGCGAAACTAATGAAAACATTGTTGGGGTAAAACCTAAAGGGAAAGACCTAGCACCAAATCCAATTTGCCATCTGATCTAACTTCTGGAGGCAGTCAAAATGATCCTTAGAATTCTTCCCTACCTTATTCCTGTGCTGAGATACAGGCTGCTCCAACCTGCTGTAAAATGCTTGATTTCAAGAGTGAGCGAAACTAATGAAAACATTGTTGGGGTAAAACCTAAAGGGAAAGACCTAGCACCAAATCCAATTTGCCATCTGATCTAACTTCTGGAGGCAGTCAAAATGATCCTTAGAATTCTTCCCTACCTTATTCCTGTGCTGAGATACAGGCTGCTCCAACCTGCTGTAAAATGCTTGATTTCGAGAGTGAGCGAAACTAATGAAAACATTGTTGGGGTAAAACCTAAAGGGAAAGACCTAGCACCAAATCCAATTTTGCCATCTGATCTAACTTCTGGAGGCAGTCAAAATGATCCTTAGAATTCTTCCCTACCTTATTCCTGTGCTGAGATACAGGCTGCTCCAACCTGCTGTAAAATGCTTGATTTCGAGAGTGAGCGAAACTAATGAAAACATTGTTGGGGTAAAACCTAAAGGGAAAGACCTAGCACCAAATCCAATTTGCCATCTGATCTAACTTCTGGAGGCAGTCAAAATGATCCTTAGAATTCTTCCCTACCTTATTCCTGTGCTGAGATACAGGCTGCTCCAACCTGCTGTAAAATGCTTGATTTCGAGAGTGAGCGAAACTAATGAAAACATTGTTGGGGTAAAACCTAAAGGGAAAGACCTAGCACCAAATCCAATTTGCCATCTGATCTAACTTCTGGAGGCAGTCAAAATGATCCTTAGAATTCTTCCCTACCTTATTCCTGTGCTGAGATACAGGCTGCTCCAACCTGCTGTAAAATGCTTGATTTCGAGAGTGAGCGAAACTAATGAAAACATTGTTGGGGTAAAACCTAAAGGGAAAGACCTAGCACCAAATCCAATTTGCCATCTGATCTAACTTCTGGAGGCAGTCAAAATGATCCTTAGAATTCTTCCCTACCTTATTCCTGTGCTGAGATACAGGCTGCTCCAACCTGCTGTAAAATGCTTGATTTCGAGAGTGAGCGAAACTAATGAAAACATTGTTGGGGTAAAACCTAAAGGGAAAGACCTAGCACCAAATCCAATTTGCCATCTGATCTAACTTCTGGAGGCAGTCAAAATGAGTATTTGAATTCTTCCCTACCTTATTCCTGTGCTGAGATACAGGCTGCTCCAACCTGCTGTAAAATGCTTGATTTCGAGAGTGAGCGAAACTAATGAAAACATTGTTGGGGTAAAACCTAAAGGGAAAGACCTAGCACCAAATCCAATTTGCCATCTGATCTAACTTCTGGAGGCAGTCAAAATGAGTATTTGAATTCTTCCCTACCTTATTCCTGTGCTGAGATACAGGCTGCTCCAACCTGCTGTAAAATGCTTGATTTCGCGAGTGAGCGAAACTAATGAAAACATTGTTGGGGTAAAACCTAAAGGGAAAGACCTAGCACCAAATCCAATTTGCCATCTGATTTAACTTCTGGAGGCAGTCAAAATGAGTATTTGAATTCTTCCCTACCTTATTCCTGTGCTGAGATACAGGCTGCTCCAACCTGCTGTAAAATGCTTGATTTCGAGAGTGAGCGAAACTAATGAAAACATTGTTGGGGTAAAACCTAAAGGGAAAGACCTAGCACCAAATCCAATTTGCCATCTGATCTAACTTCTGGAGGCAGTCAAAATGATCCTTAGAATTCTTCCCTACCTTATTCCTGTGCTGAGATACAGGCTGCTCCAACCTGCTGTAAAATGCTTGATTTCGAGAGTGAGCGAAACTAATGAAAACATTGTTGGGGTAAAACCTAAAGGGAAAGACCTAGCACCAAATCCAATTTGCCATCTGATCTAACTTCTGGAGGCAGTCAAAATGATCCTTAGAATTCTTCCCTACCTTATTCCTGTGCTGAGATACAGGCTGCTCCAACCTGCTGTAAAATGCTTGATTTCGAGAGTGAGCGAAACTAATGAAAACATTGTTGGGGTAAAACCTAAAGGGAAAGACCTAGCACCAAATCCAATTTGCCATCTGATCTAACTTCTGGAGGCAGTCAAAATGATCCTTAGAATTCTTCCCTACCTTATTCCTGTGCTGAGATACAGGCTGCTCCAACCTGCTGTAAAATGCTTGATTTCGAGAGTGAGCGAAACTAATGAAAACATTGTTGGGGTAAAACCTAAAGGGAAAGACCTAGCACCAAATCCAATTTGCCATCTGATCTAACTTCTGGAGGCAGTCAAAATGATCCTTAGAATTCTTCCCTACCTTATTCCTGTGCTGAGATACAGGCTGCTCCAACCTGCTGTAAAATGCTTGATTTCGAGAGTGAGCGAAACTAATGAAAACATTGTTGGGGTAAAACCTAAAGGGAAAGACCTAGCACCAAATCCAATTTGCCATCTGATCTAACTTCTGGAGGCAGTCAAAATGATCCTTAGAATTCTTCCCTACCTTATTCCTGTGCTGAGATACAGGCTGCTCCAACCTGCTGTAAAATGCTTGATTTCGAGAGTGAGCGAAACTAATGAAAACATTGTTGGGGTAAAACCTAAAGGGAAAGACCTAGCACCAAATCCAATTTGCCATCTGATCTAACTTCTGGAGGCAGTCAAAATGATCCTTAGAATTCTTCCCTACCTTATTCCTGTGCTGAGATACAGGCTGCTCCAACCTGCTGTAAAATGCTTGATTTCGAGAGTGAGCGAAACTAATGAAAACATTGTTGGGGTAAAACCTAAAGGGAAAGACCTAGCACCAAATCCAATTTGCCATCTGATCTAACTTCTGGAGGCAGTCAAAATGATCCTTAGAATTCTTCCCTACCTTATTCCTGTGCTGAGATACAGGCTGCTCCAACCTGCTGTAAAATGCTTGATTTCGAGAGTGAGCGAAACTAATGAAAACATTGTTGGGGTAAAACCTAAAGGGAAAGACCTAGCACCAAATCCAATTTGCCATCTGATCTAACTTCTGGAGGCAGTCAAAATGATCCTTAGAATTCTTCCCTACCTTATTCCTGTGCTGAGATACAGGCTGCTCCAACCTGCTGTAAAATGCTTGATTTCGAGAGTGAGCGAAACTAATGAAAACATTGTTGGGGTAAAACCTAAAGGGAAAGACCTAGCACCAAATCCAATTTGCCATCTGATCTAACTTCTGGAGGCAGTCAAAATGATCCTTAGAATTCTTCCCTACCTTATTCCTGTGCTGAGATACAGGCTGCTCCAACCTGCTGTAAAATGCTTGATTTCGAGAGTGAGCGAAACTAATGAAAACATTGTTGGGGTAAAACCTAAAGGGAAAGACCTAGCACCAAATCCAATTTGCCATCTGATCTAACTTCTGGAGGCAGTCAAAATGATCCTTAGAATTCTTCCCTACCTTATTCCTGTGCTGAGATACAGGCTGCTCCAACCTGCTGTAAAATGCTTGATTTCGAGAGTGAGCGAAACTAATGAAAACATTGTTGGGGTAAAACCTAAAGGGAAAGACCTAGCACCAAATCCAATTTGCCATCTGATCTAACTTCTGGAGGCAGTCAAAATGATCCTTAGAATTCTTCCCTACCTTATTCCTGTGCTGAGATACAGGCTGCTCCAACCTGCTGTAAAATGCTTGATTTCGAGAGTGAGCGAAACTAATGAAAACATTGTTGGGGTAAAACCTAAAGGGAAAGACCTAGCACCAAATCCAATTTGCCATCTGATCTAACTTCTGGAGGCAGTCAAAATGAGTATTTGAATTCTTCCCTACCTTATTCCTGTGCTGAGATACAGGCTGCTCCAACCTGCTGTAAAATGCTTGATTTCGAGAGTGAGCGAAACTAATGAAAACATTGTTGGGGTAAAACCTAAAGGGAAAGACCTAGCACCAAATCCAATTTGCCATCTGATCTAACTTCTGGAGGCAGTCAAAATGATCCTTAGAATTCTTCCCTACCTTATTCCTGTGCTGAGATACAGGCTGCTCCAACCTGCTGTAAAATGCTTGATTTCGAGAGTGAGCGAAACTAATGAAAACATTGTTGGGGTAAAACCTAAAGGGAAAGACCTAGCACCAAATCCAATTTGCCATCTGATCTAACTTCTGGAGGCAGTCAAAATGATCCTTAGAATTCTTCCCTACCTTATTCCTGTGCTGAGATACAGGCTGCTCCAACCTGCTGTAAAATGCTTGATTTCGAGAGTGAGCGAAACTAATGAAAACATTGTTGGGGTAAAACCTAAAGGGAAAGACCTAGCACCAAATCCAATTTGCCATCTGATCTAACTTCTGGAGGCAGTCAAAATGATCCTTAGAATTCTTCCCTACCTTATTCCTGTGCTGAGATACAGGCTGCTCCAACCTGCTGTAAAATGCTTGATTTCGAGAGTGAGCGAAACTAATGAAAACATTGTTGGGGTAAAACCTAAAGGGAAAGACCTAGCACCAAATCCAATTTGCCATCTGATCTAACTTCTGGAGGCAGTCAAAATGATCCTTAGAATTCTTCCCTACCTTATTCCTGTGCTGAGATACAGGCTGCTCCAACCTGCTGTAAAATGCTTGATTTCGAGAGTGAGCGAAACTAATGAAAACATTGTTGGGGTAAAACCTAAAGGGAAAGACCTAGCACCAAATCCAATTTGCCATCTGATCTAACTTCTGGAGGCAGTCAAAATGATCCTTAGAATTCTTCCCTACCTTATTCCTGTGCTGAGATACAGGCTGCTCCAACCTGCTGTAAAATGCTTGATTTCGAGAGTGAGCGAAACTAATGAAAACATTGTTGGGGTAAAACCTAAAGGGAAAGACCTAGCACCAAATCCAATTTGCCATCTGATCTAACTTCTGGAGGCAGTCAAAATGATCCTTAGAATTCTTCCCTACCTTATTCCTGTGCTGAGATACAGGCTGCTCCAACCTGCTGTAAAATGCTTGATTTCGAGAGTGAGCGAAACTAATGAAAACATTGTTGGGGTAAAACCTAAAGGGAAAGACCTAGCACCAAATCCAATTTGCCATCTGATCTTAACTTCTGGAGGCAGTCAAAATGATCCTTAGAATTCTTCCCTACCTTATTCCTGTGCTGAGATACAGGCTGCTCCAACCTGCTGTAAAATGCTTGATTTCGAGAGTGAGCGAAACTAATGAAAACATTGTTGGGGTAAAACCTAAAGGGAAAGACCTAGCACCAAATCCAATTTGCCATCTGATCTAACTTCTGGAGGCAGTCAAAATGATCCTTAGAATTCTTCCCTACCTTATTCCTGTGCTGAGATACAGGCTGCTCCAACCTGCTGTAAAATGCTTGATTTCGAGAGTGAGCGAAACTAATGAAAACATTGTTGGGGTAAAACCTAAAGGGAAAGACCTAGCACCAAATCCAATTTGCCATCTGATCTAACTTCTGGAGGCAGTCAAAATGAGTATTTGAATTCTTCCCTACCTTATTCCTGTGCTGAGATACAGGCTGCTCCAACCTGCTGTAAAATGCTTGATTTCGAGAGTGAGCGAAACTAATGAAAACATTGTTGGGGTAAAACCTAAAGGGAAAGACCTAGCACCAAATCCAATTTGCCATCTGATCTAACTTCTGGAGGCAGTCAAAATGATCCTTAGAATTCTTCCCTACCTTATTCCTGTGCTGAGATACAGGCTGCTCCAACCTGCTGTAAAATGCTTGATTTCGAGAGTGAGCGAAACTAATGAAAACATTGTTGGGGTAAAACCTAAAGGGAAAGACCTAGCACCAAATCCAATTTGCCATCTGATCTAACTTCTGGAGGCAGTCAAAATGATCCTTAGAATTCTTCCCTACCTTATTCCTGTGCTGAGATACAGGCTGCTCCAACCTGCTGTAAAATGCTTGATTTCGAGAGTGAGCGAAACTAATGAAAACATTGTTGGGGTAAAACCTAAAGGGAAAGACCTAGCACCAAATCCAATTTGCCATCTGATCTAACTTCTGGAGGCAGTCAAAATGATCCTTAGAATTCTTCCCTACCTTATTCCTGTGCTGAGATACAGGCTGCTCCAACCTGCTGTAAAATTCTTGATTTCGAGAGTGAGCGAAACTAATGAAAACATTGTTGGGGTAAAACCTAAAGGGAAAGACCTAGCACCAAATCCAATTTGCCATCTGATCTAACTTCTGGAGGCAGTCAAAATGATCCTTAGAATTCTTCCCTGCCTTATTCCTGTGCTGAGATACAGGCTGCTCCAACCTGCTGTAAAATGCTTGATTTCGAGAGTGAGCGAAACTAATGAAAACATTGTTGGGGTAAAACCTAAAGGGAAAGACCTAGCACCAAATCCAATTTGCCATCTGATCTAACTTCTGGAGGCAGTCAAAATGATCCTTAGAATTCTTCCCTACCTTATTCCTGTGCTGAGATACAGGCTGCTCCAACCTGCTGTAAAATGCTTGATTTCGAGAGTGAGCGAAACTAATGAAAACATTGTTGGGGTAAAACCTAAAGGGAAAGACCTAGCACCAAATCCAATTTGCCATCTGATCTAACTTCTGGAGGCAGTCAAAATGATCCTTAGAATTCTTCCCTACCTTATTCCTGTGCTGAGATACAGGCTGCTCCAACCTGCTGTAAAATGCTTGATTTCGAGAGTGAGCGAAACTAATGAAAACATTGTTGGGGTAAAACCTAAAGGGAAAGACCTAGCACCAAATCCAATTTGCCATCTGATCTAACTTCTGGAGGCAGTCAAAATGATCCTTAGAATTCTTCCCTACCTTATTCCTGTGCTGAGATACAGGCTGCTCCAACCTGCTGTAAAATGCTTGATTTCGAGAGTGAGCGAAACTAATGAAAACATTGTTGGGGTAAAACCTAAAGGGAAAGACCTAGCACCAAATCCAATTTGCCATCTGATCTAACTTCTGGAGGCAGTCAAAATGATCCTTAGAATTCTTCCCTACCTTATTCCTGTGCTGAGATACAGGCTGCTCCAACCTGCTGTAAAATGCTTGATTTCGAGAGTGAGCGAAACTAATGAAAACATTGTTGGGGTAAAACCTAAAGGGAAAGACCTAGCACCAAATCCAATTTGCCATCTGATCTAACTTCTGGAGGCAGTCAAAATGATCCTTAGAATTCTTCCCTACCTTATTCCTGTGCTGAGATACAGGCTGCTCCAACCTGCTGTAAAATGCTTGATTTCGCGAGTGAGCGAAACTAATGAAAACATTGTTGGGGTAAAACCTAAAGGGAAAGACCTAGCACCAAATCCAATTTGCCATCTGATCTAACTTCTGGAGGCAGTCAAAATGATCCTTAGAATTCTTCCCTACCTTATTCCTGTGCTGAGATACAGGCTGCTCCAACCTGCTGTAAAATGCTTGATTTCGAGAGTGAGCGAAACTAATGAAAACATTGTTGGGGTAAAACCTAAAGGGAAAGACCTAGCACCAAATCCAATTTGCCATCTGATCTAACTTCTGGAGGCAGTCAAAATGAGTATTTGAATTTTTCCCTACCTTATTCCTGTGCTGAGATACAGGCTGCTCCAACCTGCTGTAAAATGCTTGATTTCGAGAGTGAGCGAAACTAATGAAAACATTGTTGGGGTAAAACCTAAAGGGAAAGACCTAGCACCAAATCCAATTTGCCATCTGATCTAACTTCTGGAGGCAGTCAAAATGATCCTTAGAATTCTTCCCTACCTTATTCCTGTGCTGAGATACAGGCTGCTCCAACCTGCTGTAAAATGCTTGATTTCGAGAGTGAGCGAAACTAATGAAAACATTGTTGGGGTAAAACCTAAAGGGAAAGACCTAGCACCAAATCCAATTTGCCATCTGATTTAACTTCTGGAGGCAGTCAAAATGAGCATTTGAATTCTTCCCTACCTTATTCCTGTGCTGAGATACAGGCTGCTCCAACCTGCTGTAAAATGCTTGATTTCGAGAGTGAGCGAAACTAATGAAAACATTGTTGGGGTAAAACCTAAAGGGAAAGACCTAGCACCAAATCCAATTTGCCATCTGATCTAACTTCTGGAGGCAGTCAAAATGATCCTTAGAATTCTTCCCTACCTTATTCCTGTGCTGAGATACAGGCTGCTCCAACCTGCTGTAAAATGCTTGATTTCGAGAGTGAGCGAAACTAATGAAAACATTGTTGGGGTAAAACCTAAAGGGAAAGACCTAGCACCAAATCCAATTTGCCATCTGATCTAACTTCTGGAGGCAGTCAAAATGATCCTTAGAATTCTTCCCTACCTTATTCCTGTGCTGAGATACAGGCTGCTCCAACCTGCTGTAAAATGCTTGATTTCGAGAGTGAGCGAAACTAATGAAAACATTGTTGGGGTAAAACCTAAAGGGAAAGACCTAGCACCAAATCCAATTTGCCATCTGATCTAACTTCTGGAGGCAGTCAAAATGAGTATTTGAATTCTTCCCTACCTTATTCCTGTGCTGAGATACAGGCTGCTCCAACCTGCTGTAAAATGCTTGATTTCGAGAGTGAGCGAAACTAATGAAAACATTGTTGGGGTAAAACCTAAAGGGAAAGACCTAGCACCAAATCCAATTTGCCATCTGATCTAACTTCTGGAGGCAGTCAAAATGATCCTTAGAATTCTTCCCTACCTTATTCCTGTGCTGAGATACAGGCTGCTCCAACCTGCTGTAAAATGCTTGATTTCGCGAGTGAGCGAAACTAATGAAAACATTGTTGGGGTAAAACCTAAAGGGAAAGACCTAGCACCAAATCCAATTTGCCATCTGATCTAACGTCTGGAGGCAGTCAAAATGATCCTTAGAATTCTTCCCTACCTTATTCCTGTGCTGAGATACAGGCTGCTCCAACCTGCTGTAAAATGCTTGATTTCGAGAGTGAGCGAAACTAATGAAAACATTGTTGGGGTAAAACCTAAAGGGAAAGACCTAGCACCAAATCCAATTTGCCATCTGATCTAACTTCTGGAGGCAGTCAAAATGATCCTTAGAATTCTTCCCTACCTTATTCCTGTGCTGAGATACAGGCTGCTCCAACCTGCTGTAAAATGCTTGATTTCGAGAGTGAGCGAAACTAATGAAAACATTGTTGGGGTAAAACCTAAAGGGAAAGACCTAGCACCAAATCCAATTTGCCATCTGATCTAACTTCTGGAGGCAGTCAAAATGATCCTTAGAATTCTTCCCTGCCTTATTCCTGTGCTGAGATACAGGCTGCTCCAACCTGCTGTAAAATGCTTGATTTCGAGAGTGAGCGAAACTAATGAAAACATTGTTGGGGTAAAACCTAAAGGGAAAGACCTAGCACCAAATCCAATTTGCCATCTGATCTAACTTCTGGAGGCAGTCAAAATGAGTATTTGAATTCTTCCCTACCTTATTCCTGTGCTGAGATACAGGCTGCTCCAACCTGCTGTAAAATGCTTGATTTCGAGAGTGAGCGAAACTAATGAAAACATTGTTGGGGTAAAACCTAAAGGGAAAGACCTAGCACCAAATCCAATTTGCCATCTGATCTAACTTCTGGAGGCAGTCAAAATGAGTATTTGAATTTTTCCCTACCTTATTCCTGTGCTGAGATACAGGCTGCTCCAACCTGCTGTAAAATGCTTGATTTCGAGAGTGAGCGAAACTAATGAAAACATTGTTGGGGTAAAACCTAAAGGGAAAGACCTAGCACCAAATCCAATTTGCCATCTGATCTAACTTCTGGAGGCAGTCAAAATGATCCTTAGAATTCTTCCCTACCTTATTCCTGTGCTGAGATACAGGCTGCTCCAACCTGCTGTAAAATGCTTGATTTCGAGAGTGAGCGAAACTAATGAAAACATTGTTGGGGTAAAACCTAAAGGGAAAGACCTAGCACCAAATCCAATTTGCCATCTGATTTAACTTCTGGAGGCAGTCAAAATGAGTATTTGAATTCTTCCCTACCTTATTCCTGTGCTGAGATACAGGCTGCTCCAACCTGCTGTAAAATGCTTGATTTCGAGAGTGAGCGAAACTAATGAAAACATTGTTGGGGTAAAACCTAAAGGGAAAGACCTAGCACCAAATCCAATTTGCCATCTGATCTAACTTCTGGAGGCAGTCAAAATGATCCTTAGAATTCTTCCCTACCTTATTCCTGTGCTGAGATACAGGCTGCTCCAACCTGCTGTAAAATGCTTGATTTCGAGAGTGAGCGAAACTAATGAAAACATTGTTGGGGTAAAACCTAAAGGGAAAGACCTAGCACCAAATCCAATTTGCCATCTGATCTAACTTCTGGAGGCAGTCAAAATGAGTATTTGAATTCTTCCCTACCTTATTCCTGTGCTGAGATACAGGCTGCTCCAACCTGCTGTAAAATGCTTGATTTCGAGAGTGAGCGAAACTAATGAAAACATTGTTGGGGTAAAACCTAAAGGGAAAGACCTAGCACCAAATCCAATTTGCCATCTGATCTAACTTCTGGAGGCAGTCAAAATGATCCTTAGAATTCTTCCCTACCTTATTCCTGTGCTGAGATACAGGCTGCTCCAACCTGCTGTAAAATGCTTGATTTCGCGAGTGAGCGAAACTAATGAAAACATTGTTGGGGTAAAACCTAAAGGGAAAGACCTAGCACCAAATCCAATTTGCCATCTGATCTAACGTCTGGAGGCAGTCAAAATGATCCTTAGAATTCTTCCCTACCTTATTCCTGTGCTGAGATACAGGCTGCTCCAACCTGCTGTAAAATGCTTGATTTCGAGAGTGAGCGAAACTAATGAAAACATTGTTGGGGTAAAACCTAAAGGGAAAGACCTAGCACCAAATCCAATTTGCCATCTGATCTAACTTCTGGAGGCAGTCAAAATGATCCTTAGAATTCTTCCTTACCTTATTCCTGTGCTGAGATACAGGCTGCTCCAACCTGCTGTAAAATGCTTGATTTCGAGAGTGAGCGAAACTAATGAAAACATTGTTGGGGTAAAACCTAAAGGGAAAGACCTAGCACCAAATCCAATTTGCCATCTGATCTAACTTCTGGAGGCAGTCAAAATGATCCTTAGAATTCTTCCCTGCCTTATTCCTGTGCTGAGATACAGGCTGCTCCAACCTGCTGTAAAATGCTTGATTTCGAGAGTGAGCGAAACTAATGAAAACATTGTTGGGGTAAAACCTAAAGGGAAAGACCTAGCACCAAATCCAATTTGCCATCTGATCTAACTTCTGGAGGCAGTCAAAATCAGTATTTGAATTCTTCCCTACCTTATTCCTGTGCTGAGATACAGGCTGCTCCAACCTGCTGTAAAATGCTTGATTTCGAGAGTGAGCGAAACTAATGAAAACATTGTTGGGGTAAAACCTAAAGGGAAAGACCTAGCACCAAATCCAATTTGCCATCTGATCTAACTTCTGGAGGCAGTCAAAATGAGTATTTGAATTCTTCCCTACCTTATTCCTGTGCTGAGATACAGGCTGCTCCAACCTGCTGTAAAATGCTTGATTTCGAGAGTGAGCGAAACTAATGAAAACATTGTTGGGGTAAAACCTAAAGGGAAAGACCTAGCACCAAATCCAATTTGCCATCTGATCTAACTTCTGGAGGCAGTCAAAATGATCCTTAGAATTCTTCCCTACCTTATTCCTGTGCTGAGATACAGGCTGCTCCAACCTGCTGTAAAATGCTTGATTTCGAGAGTGAGCGAAACTAATGAAAACATTGTTGGGGTAAAACCTAAAGGGAAAGACCTAGCACCAAATCCAATTTGCCATCTGATTTAACTTCTGGAGGCAGTCAAAATGAGTATTTGAATTCTTCCCTACCTTATTCCTGTGCTGAGATACAGGCTGCTCCAACCTGCTGTAAAATGCTTGATTTCGAGAGTGAGCGAAACTAATGAAAACATTGTTGGGGTAAAACCTAAAGGGAAAGACCTAGCACCAAATCCAATTTGCCATCTGATCTAACTTCTGGAGGCAGTCAAAATGATCCTTAGAATTCTTCCCTGCCTTATTCCTGTGCTGAGATACAGGCTGCTCCAACCTGCTGTAAAATGCTTGATTTCGAGAGTGAGCGAAACTAATGAAAACATTGTTGGGGTAAAACCTAAAGGGAAAGACCTAGCACCAAATCCAATTTGCCATCTGATCTAACTTCTGGAGGCAGTCAAAATGAGTATTTGAATTCTTCCCTACCTTATTCCTGTGCTGAGATACAGGCTGCTCCAACCTGCTGTAAAATGCTTGATTTCGAGAGTGAGCGAAACTAATGAAAACATTGTTGGGGTAAAACCTAAAGGGAAAGACCTAGCACCAAATCCAATTTGCCATCTGATCTAACTTCTGGAGGCAGTCAAAATGAGTATTTGAATTCTTCCCTACCTTATTCCTGTGCTGAGATACAGGCTGCTCCAACCTGCTGTAAAATGCTTGATTTCGAGAGTGAGCAAAACTAATGAAAACATTGTTGGGGTAAAACCTAAAGGGAAAGACCTAGCACCAAATCCAATTTGCCATCTGATCTAACTTCTGGAGGCAGTCAAAATGATCCTTAGAATTCTTCCCTACCTTATTCCTGTGCTGAGATACAGGCTGCTCCAACCTGCTGTAAAATGCTTGATTTCGCGAGTGAGCGAAACTAATGAAAACATTGTTGGGGTAAAACCTAAAGGGAAAGACCTAGCACCAAATCCAATTTGCCATCTGATCTAACTTCTGGAGGCAGTCAAAATGAGTATTTGAATTCTTCCCTACCTTATTCCTGTGCTGAGATACAGGCTGCTCCAACCTGCTGTAAAATGCTTGATTTCGAGAGTGAGCAAAACTAATGAAAACATTGTTGGGGTAAAACCTAAAGGGAAAGACCTAGCACCAAATCCAATTTGCCATCTGATCTAACTTCTGGAGGCAGTCAAAATGAGTATTTGAATTCTTCCCTACCTTATTCCTGTGCTGAGATACAGGCTGCTCCAACCTGCTGTAAAATGCTTGATTTCGAGAGTGAGCGAAACTAATGAAAACATTGTTGGGGTAAAACCTAAAGGGAAAGACCTAGCACCAAATCCAATTTGCCATCTGATCTAACTTCTGGAGGCAGTCAAAATGATCCTTAGAATTCTTCCCTACCTTATTCCTGTGCTGAGATACAGGCTGCTCCAACCTGCTGTAAAATGCTTGATTTCGAGAGTGAGCGAAACTAATGAAAACATTGTTGGGGTAAAACCTAAAGGGAAAGACCTAGCACCAAATCCAATTTGCCATCTGATCTAACTTCTGGAGGCAGTCAAAATGATCCTTAGAATTCTTCCCTACCTTATTCCTGTGCTGAGATACAGGCTGCTCCAACCTGCTGTAAAATGCTTGATTTCGAGAGTGAGCGAAACTAATGAAAACATTGTTGGGGTAAAACCTAAAGGGAAAGACCTAGCACCAAATCCAATTTGCCATCTGATCTAACTTCTGGAGGCAGTCAAAATGATCCTTAGAATTCTTCCCTACCTTATTCCTGTGCTGAGATACAGGCTGCTCCAACCTGCTGTAAAATGCTTGATTTCGAGAGTGAGCGAAACTAATGAAAACATTGTTGGGGTAAAACCTAAAGGGAAAGACCTAGCACCAAATCCAATTTGCCATCTGATCTAACTTCTGGAGGCAGTCAAAATGATCCTTAGAATTCTTCCCTACCTTATTCCTGTGCTGAGATACAGGCTGCTCCAACCTGCTGTAAAATGCTTGATTTCGAGAGTGAGCGAAACTAATGAAAACATTGTTGGGGTAAAACCTAAAGGGAAAGACCTAGCACCAAATCCAATTTGCCATCTGATCTAACTTCTGGAGGCAGTCAAAATGATCCTTAGAATTCTTCCCTACCTTATTCCTGTGCTGAGATACAGGCTGCTCCAACCTGCTGTAAAATGCTTGATTTCGAGAGTGAGCGAAACTAATGAAAACATTGTTGGGGTAAAACCTAAAGGGAAAGACCTAGCACCAAATCCAATTTGCCATCTGATCTAACTTCTGGAGGCAGTCAAAATGAGTATTTGAATTCTTCCCTACCTTATTCCTGTGCTGAGATACAGGCTGCTCCAACCTGCTGTAAAATGCTTGATTTCGAGAGTGAGCGAAACTAATGAAAACATTGTTGGGGTAAAACCTAAAGGGAAAGACCTAGCACCAAATCCAATTTGCCATCTGATCTAACTTCTGGAGGCAGTCAAAATGATCCTTAGAATTCTTCCCTACCTTATTCCTGTGCTGAGATACAGGCTGCTCCAACCTGCTGTAAAATGCTTGATTTCGAGAGTGAGCGAAACTAATGAAAACATTGTTGGGGTAAAACCTAAAGGGAAAGACCTAGCACCAAATCCAATTTGCCATCTGATCTAACTTCTGGAGGCAGTCAAAATGATCCTTAGAATTCTTCCCTACCTTATTCCTGTGCTGAGATACAGGCTGCTCCAACCTGCTGTAAAATGCTTGATTTCGAGAGTGAGCGAAACTAATGAAAACATTGTTGGGGTAAAACCTAAAGGGAAAGACCTAGCACCAAATCCAATTTGCCATCTGATCTAACTTCTGGAGGCAGTCAAAATGATCCTTAGAATTCTTCCCTACCTTATTCCTGTGCTGAGATACAGGCTGCTCCAACCTGCTGTAAAATGCTTGATTTCGAGAGTGAGCGAAACTAATGAAAACATTGTTGGGGTAAAACCTAAAGGGAAAGACCTAGCACCAAATCCAATTTGCCATCTGATCTAACTTCTGGAGGCAGTCAAAATGATCCTTAGAATTCTTCCCTGCCTTATTCCTGTGCTGAGATACAGGCTGCTCCAACCTGCTGTAAAATGCTTGATTTCGAGAGTGAGCGAAACTAATGAAAACATTGTTGGGGTAAAACCTAAAGGGAAAGACCTAGCACCAAATCCAATTTGCCATCTGATCTAACTTCTGGAGGCAGTCAAAATGAGTATTTGAATTCTTCCCTACCTTATTCCTGTGCTGAGATACAGGCTGCTCCAACCTGCTGTAAAATGCTTGATTTCGAGAGTGAGCGAAACTAATGAAAACATTGTTGGGGTAAAACCTAAAGGGAAAGACCTAGCACCAAATCCAATTTGCCATCTGATCTAACTTCTGGAGGCAGTCAAAATGAGTATTTGAATTCTTCCCTACCTTATTCCTGTGCTGAGATACAGGCTGCTCCAACCTTCTGTAAAATGCTTGATTTCGAGAGTGAGCAAAACTAATGAAAACATTGTTGGGGTAAAACCTAAAGGGAAAGACCTAGCACCAAATCCAATTTGCCATCTGATCTAACTTCTGGAGGCAGTCAAAATGATCCTTAGAATTCTTCCCTACCTTATTCCTGTGCTGAGATACAGGCTGCTCCAACCTGCTGTAAAATGCTTGATTTCGAGAGTGAGCGAAACTAATGAAAACATTGTTGGGGTAAAACCTAAAGGGAAAGACCTAGCACCAAATCCAATTTGCCATCTGATCTAACTTCTGGAGGCAGTCAAAATGAGTATTTGAATTCTTCCCTACCTTATTCCTGTGCTGAGATACAGGCTGCTCCAACCTGCTGTAAAATGCTTGATTTCGAGAGTGAGCGAAACTAATGAAAACATTGTTGGGGTAAAACCTAAAGGGAAAGACCTAGCACCAAATCCAATTTGCCATCTGATCTAACTTCTGGAGGCAGTCAAAATGATCCTTAGAATTCTTCCCTACCTTATTCCTGTGCTGAGATACAGGCTGCTCCAACCTGCTGTAAAATGCTTGATTTCGAGAGTGAGCGAAACTAATGAAAACATTGTTGGGGTAAAACCTAAAGGGAAAGACCTAGCACCAAATCCAATTTGCCATCTGATCTAACTTCTGGAGGCAGTCAAAATGATCCTTAGAATTCTTCCCTACCTTATTCCTGTGCTGAGATACAGGCTGCTCCAACCTGCTGTAAAATGCTTGATTTCGAGAGTGAGCGAAACTAATGAAAACATTGTTGGGGTAAAACCTAAAGGGAAAGACCTAGCACCAAATCCAATTTGCCATCTGATCTAACTTCTGGAGGCAGTCAAAATGATCCTTAGAATTCTTCCCTGCCTTATTCCTGTGCTGAGATACAGGCTGCTCCAACCTGCTGTAAAATGCTTGATTTCGAGAGTGAGCGAAACTAATGAAAACATTGTTGGGGTAAAACCTAAAGGGAAAGACCTAGCACCAAATCCAATTTGCCATCTGATCTAACTTCTGGAGGCAGTCAAAATGAGTATTTGAATTCTTCCCTACCTTATTCCTGTGCTGAGATACAGGCTGCTCCAACCTGCTGTAAAATGCTTGATTTCGAGAGTGAGCGAAACTAATGAAAACATTGTTGGGGTAAAACCTAAAGGGAAAGACCTAGCACCAAATCCAATTTGCCATCTGATCTAACTTCTGGAGGCAGTCAAAATGAGTATTTGAATTCTTCCCTACCTTATTCCTGTGCTGAGATACAGGCTGCTCCAACCTTCTGTAAAATGCTTGATTTCGAGAGTGAGCAAAACTAATGAAAACATTGTTGGGGTAAAACCTAAAGGGAAAGACCTAGCACCAAATCCAATTTGCCATCTGATCTAACTTCTGGAGGCAGTCAAAATGATCCTTAGAATTCTTCCCTACCTTATTCCTGTGCTGAGATACAGGCTGCTCCAACCTGCTGTAAAATGCTTGATTTCGCGAGTGAGCGAAACTAATGAAAACATTGTTGGGGTAAAACCTAAAGGGAAAGACCTAGCACCAAATCCAATTTGCCATCTGATCTAACTTCTGGAGGCAGTCAAAATGAGTATTTGAATTCTTCCCTACCTTATTCCTGTGCTGAGATACAGGCTGCTCCAACCTGCTGTAAAATGCTTGATTTCGAGAGTGAGCGAAACTAATGAAAACATTGTTGGGGTAAAACCTAAAGGGAAAGACCTAGCACCAAATCCAATTTGCCATCTGATCTAACTTCTGGAGGCAGTCAAAATGATCCTTAGAATTCTTCCCTACCTTATTCCTGTGCTGAGATACAGGCTGCTCCAACCTGCTGTAAAATGCTTGATTTCGAGAGTGAGCGAAACTAATGAAAACATTGTTGGGGTAAAACCTAAAGGGAAAGACCTAGCACCAAATCCAATTTGCCATCTGATCTAACTTCTGCAGGCAGTCAAAATGATCCTTAGAATTCTTCCCTACCTTATTCCTGTGCTGAGATACAGGCTGCTCCAACCTGCTGTAAAATGCTTGATTTCGAGAGTGAGCGAAACTAATGAAAACATTGTTGGGGTAAAACCTAAAGGGAAAGACCTAGCACCAAATCCAATTTGCCATCTGATCTAACTTCTGGAGGCAGTCAAAATGATCCTTAGAATTCTTCCCTACCTTATTCCTGTGCTGAGATACAGGCTGCTCCAACCTGCTGTAAAATGCTTGATTTCGAGAGTGAGCGAAACTAATGAAAACATTGTTGGGGTAAAACCTAAAGGGAAAGACCTAGCACCAAATCCAATTTGCCATCTGATCTAACTTCTGGAGGCAGTCAAAATGATCCTTAGAATTCTTCCCCTACCTTATTCCTGTGCTGAGATACAGGCTGCTCCAACCTGCTGTAAAATGCTTGATTTCGAGAGTGAGCGAAACTAATGAAAACATTGTTGGGGTAAAACCTAAAGGGAAAGACCTAGCACCAAATCCAATTTGCCATCTGATCTAACTTCTGGAGGCAGTCAAAATGATCCTTAGAATTCTTCCCTACCTTATTCCTGTGCTGAGATACAGGCTGCTCCAACCTGCTGTAAAATGCTTGATTTCGAGAGTGAGCGAAACTAATGAAAACATTGTTGGGGTAAAACCTAAAGGGAAAGACCTAGCACCAAATCCAATTTGCCATCTGATCTAACTTCTGGAGGCAGTCAAAATGAGTATTTGAATTCTTCCCTACCTTATTCCTGTGCTGAGATACAGGCTGCTCCAACCTGCTGTAAAATGCTTGATTTCGAGAGTGAGCGAAACTAATGAAAACATTGTTGGGGTAAAACCTAAAGGGAAAGACCTAGCACCAAATCCAATTTGCCATCTGATCTAACTTCTGGAGGCAGTCAAAATGAGTATTTGAATTCTTCCCTACCTTATTCCTGTGCTGAGATACAGGCTGCTCCAACCTGCTGTAAAATGCTTGATTTCGAGAGTGAGCGAAACTAATGAAAACATTGTTGGGGTAAAACCTAAAGGGAAAGACCTAGCACCAAATCCAATTTGCCATCTGATCTAACTTCTGGAGGCAGTCAAAATGATCCTTAGAATTCTTCCCTACCTTATTCCTGTGCTGAGATACAGGCTGCTCCAACCTGCTGTAAAATGCTTGATTTCGAGAGTGAGCGAAACTAATGAAAACATTGTTGGGGTAAAACCTAAAGGGAAAGACCTAGCACCAAATCCAATTTGCCATCTGATCTAACTTCTGGAGGCAGTCAAAATGATCCTTAGAATTCTTCCCTACCTTATTCCTGTGCTGAGATACAGGCTGCTCCAACCTGCTGTAAAATGCTTGATTTCGAGAGTGAGCGAAACTAATGAAAACATTGTTGGGGTAAAACCTAAAGGGAAAGACCTAGCACCAAATCCAATTTGCCATCTGATCTAACTTCTGGAGGCAGTCAAAATGATCCTTAGAATTCTTCCCTGCCTTATTCCTGTGCTGAGATACAGGCTGCTCCAACCTGCTGTAAAATGCTTGATTTCGAGAGTGAGCGAAACTAATGAAAACATTGTTGGGGTAAAACCTAAAGGGAAAGACCTAGCACCAAATCCAATTTGCCATCTGATCTAACTTCTGGAGGCAGTCAAAATGAGTATTTGAATTCTTCCCTACCTTATTCCTGTGCTGAGATACAGGCTGCTCCAACCTGCTGTAAAATGCTTGATTTCGAGAGTGAGCGAAACTAATGAAAACATTGTTGGGGTAAAACCTAAAGGGAAAGACCTAGCACCAAATCCAATTTGCCATCTGATCTAACTTCTGGAGGCAGTCAAAATGAGTATTTGAATTCTTCCCTACCTTATTCCTGTGCTGAGATACAGGCTGCTCCAACCTGCTGTAAAATGCTTGATTTCGAGAGTGAGCAAAACTAATGAAAACATTGTTGGGGTAAAACCTAAAGGGAAAGACCTAGCACCAAATCCAATTTGCCATCTGATCTAACTTCTGGAGGCAGTCAAAATGATCCTTAGAATTCTTCCCTACCTTATTCCTGTGCTGAGATACAGGCTGCTCCAACCTGCTGTAAAATGCTTGATTTCGAGAGTGAGCGAAACTAATGAAAACATTGTTGGGGTAAAACCTAAAGGGAAAGACCTAGCACCAAATCCAATTTGCCATCTGATTTAACTCCTGGAGGCAGTCAAAATGAGTATTTGAATTCTTCCCTACCTTATTCCTGTGCTGAGATACAGGCTGCTCCAACCTGCTGTAAAATGCTTGATTTCGAGAGTGAGCGAAACTAATGAAAACATTGTT
>NW_027145071.1:0-28384 GCF_026170545.1 Melanerpes formicivorus
AATCCAATTTGCCATCTGATCTAACTTCTGGAGGCAGTCAAAATGAGCCTTAGAATTCTTCCCTACCTTATTCCTGTGCTGAGATACAGGCTGCTCCAACCTGCTGTAAAATGCTTGATTTCGAGAGTGAGCGAAACTAATGAAAACATTGTTGGGGTAAAACCTAAAGGGAAAGACCTAGCACCAAATCCAATTTGCCATCTGATCTAACTTCTGGAGGCAGTCAAAATGAGCCTTAGAATTCTTCCCTACCTTATTCCTGTGCTGAGATACAGGCTGCTCCAACCTGCTGTAAAATGCTTGATTTCGAGAGTGAGCGAAACTAATGAAAACATTGTTGGGGTAAAACCTAAAGGGAAAGACCTAGCACCAAATCCAATTTGCCATCTGATCTAACTTCTGGAGGCAGTCAAAATGAGCCTTAGAATTCTTCCCTACCTTATTCCTGTGCTGAGATACAGGCTGCTCCAACCTGCTGTAAAATGCTTGATTTCGAGAGTGAGCGAAACTAATGAAAACATTGTTGGGGTAAAACCTAAAGGGAAAGACCTAGCACCAAATCCAATTTGCCATCTGATCTAACTTCTGGAGGCAGTCAAAATGAGCCTTAGAATTCTTCCCTACCTTATTCCTGTGCTGAGATACAGGCTGCTCCAACCTGCTGTAAAATGCTTGATTTCGAGAGTGAGCGAAACTAATGAAAACATTGTTGGGGTAAAACCTAAAGGGAAAGACCTAGCACCAAATCCAATTTGCCATCTGATCTAACTTCTGGAGGCAGTCAAAATGAGCCTTAGAATTCTTCCCTACCTTATTCCTGTGCTGAGATACAGGCTGCTCCAACCTGCTGTAAAATGCTTGATTTCGAGAGTGAGCGAAACTAATGAAAACATTGTTGGGGTAAAACCTAAAGGGAAAGACCTAGCACCAAATCCAATTTGCCACTCTGATCTAACTTCTGGAGGCAGTCAAAATGAGCCTTAGAATTCTTCCCTACCTTATTCCTGTGCTGAGATACAGGCTGCTCCAACCTGCTGTAAAATGCTTGATTTCGAGAGTGAGCGAAACTAATGAAAACATTGTTGGGGTAAAACCTAAAGGGAAAGACCTAGCACCAAATCCAATTTGCCATCTGATCTAACTTCTGGAGGCAGTCAAAATGAGCCTTAGAATTCTTCCCTACCTTATTCCTGTGCTGAGATACAGGCTGCTCCAACCTGCTGTAAAATGCTTGATTTCGAGAGTGAGCGAAACTAATGAAAACATTGTTGGGGTAAAACCTAAAGGGAAAGACCTAGCACCAAATCCAATTTGCCATCTGATCTAACTTCTGGAGGCAGTCAAAATGAGCCTTAGAATTCTTCCCTACCTTATTCCTGTGCTGAGATACAGGCTGCTCCAACCTGCTGTAAAATGCTTGATTTCGAGAGTGAGCGAAACTAATGAAAACATTGTTGGGGTAAAACCTAAAGGGAAAGACCTAGCACCAAATCCAATTTGCCATCTGATCTAACTTCTGGAGGCAGTCAAAATGAGCCTTAGAATTCTTCCCTACCTTATTCCTGTGCTGAGATACAGGCTGCTCCAACCTGCTGTAAAATGCTTGATTTCGAGAGTGAGCGAAACTAATGAAAACATTGTTGGGGTAAAACCTAAAGGGAAAGACCTAGCACCAAATCCAATTTGCCATCTGATCTAACTTCTGGAGGCAGTCAAAATGAGCCTTAGAATTCTTCCCTACCTTATTCCTGTGCTGAGATACAGGCTGCTCCAACCTGCTGTAAAATGCTTGATTTCGAGAGTGAGCGAAACTAATGAAAACATTGTTGGGGTAAAACCTAAAGGGAAAGACCTAGCACCAAATCCAATTTGCCATCTGATCTAACTTCTGGAGGCAGTCAAAATGAGCCTTAGAATTCTTCCCTACCTTATTCCTGTGCTGAGATACAGGCTGCTCCAACCTGCTGTAAAATGCTTGATTTCGAGAGTGAGCGAAACTAATGAAAACATTGTTGGGGTAAAACCTAAAGGGAAAGACCTAGCACCAAATCCAATTTGCCATCTGATCTAACTTCTGGAGGCAGTCAAAATGAGCCTTAGAATTCTTCCCTACCTTATTCCTGTGCTGAGATACAGGCTGCTCCAACCTGCTGTAAAATGCTTGATTTCGAGAGTGAGCGAAACTAATGAAAACATTGTTGGGGTAAAACCTAAAGGGAAAGACCTAGCACCAAATCCAATTTGCCATCTGATCTAACTTCTGGAGGCAGTCAAAATGAGCCTTAGAATTCTTCCCTACCTTATTCCTGTGCTGAGATACAGGCTGCTCCAACCTGCTGTAAAATGCTTGATTTCGAGAGTGAGCGAAACTAATGAAAACATTGTTGGGGTAAAACCTAAAGGGAAAGACCTAGCACCAAATCCAATTTGCCATCTGATCTAACTTCTGGAGGCAGTCAAAATGAGCCTTAGAATTCTTCCCTACCTTATTCCTGTGCTGAGATACAGGCTGCTCCAACCTGCTGTAAAATGCTTGATTTCGAGAGTGAGCGAAACTAATGAAAACATTGTTGGGGTAAAACCTAAAGGGAAAGACCTAGCACCAAATCCAATTTGCCATCTGATCTAACTTCTGGAGGCAGTCAAAATGAGCCTTAGAATTCTTCCCTACCTTATTCCTGTGCTGAGATACAGGCTGCTCCAACCTGCTGTAAAATGCTTGATTTCGAGAGTGAGCGAAACTAATGAAAACATTGTTGGGGTAAAACCTAAAGGGAAAGACCTAGCACCAAATCCAATTTGCCATCTGATCTAACTTCTGGAGGCAGTCAAAATGAGCCTTAGAATTCTTCCCTACCTTATTCCTGTGCTGAGATACAGGCTGCTCCAACCTGCTGTAAAATGCTTGATTTCGAGAGTGAGCGAAACTAATGAAAACATTGTTGGGGTAAAACCTAAAGGGAAAGACCTAGCACCAAATCCAATTTGCCATCTGATCTAACTTCTGGAGGCAGTCAAAATGAGCCTTAGAATTCTTCCCTACCTTATTCCTGTGCTGAGATACAGGCTGCTCCAACCTGCTGTAAAATGCTTGATTTCGAGAGTGAGCGAAACTAATGAAAACATTGTTGGGGTAAAACCTAAAGGGAAAGACCTAGCACCAAATCCAATTTGCCACTCTGATCTAACTTCTGGAGGCAGTCAAAATGAGCCTTAGAATTCTTCCCTACCTTATTCCTGTGCTGAGATACAGGCTGCTCCAACCTGCTGTAAAATGCTTGATTTCGAGAGTGAGCGAAACTAATGAAAACATTGTTGGGGTAAAACCTAAAGGGAAAGACCTAGCACCAAATCCAATTTGCCATCTGATCTAACTTCTGGAGGCAGTCAAAATGAGCCTTAGAATTCTTCCCTACCTTATTCCTGTGCTGAGATACAGGCTGCTCCAACCTGCTGTAAAATGCTTGATTTCGAGAGTGAGCGAAACTAATGAAAACATTGTTGGGGTAAAACCTAAAGGGAAAGACCTAGCACCAAATCCAATTTGCACTCTGATCTAACTTCTGGAGGCAGTCAAAATGAGCCTTAGAATTCTTCCCTACCTTATTCCTGTGCTGAGATACAGGCTGCTCCAACCTGCTGTAAAATGCTTGATTTCGAGAGTGAGCGAAACTAATGAAAACATTGTTGGGGTAAAACCTAAAGGGAAAGACCTAGCACCAAATCCAATTTGCCATCTGATCTAACTTCTGGAGGCAGTCAAAATGAGCCTTAGAATTCTTCCCTACCTTATTCCTGTGCTGAGATACAGGCTGCTCCAACCTGCTGTAAAATGCTTGATTTCGAGAGTGAGCGAAACTAATGAAAACATTGTTGGGGTAAAACCTAAAGGGAAAGACCTAGCACCAAATCCAATTTGCCATCTGATCTAACTTCTGGAGGCAGTCAAAATGAGCCTTAGAATTCTTCCCTACCTTATTCCTGTGCTGAGATACAGGCTGCTCCAACCTGCTGTAAAATGCTTGATTTCGAGAGTGAGCGAAACTAATGAAAACATTGTTGGGGTAAAACCTAAAGGGAAAGACCTAGCACCAAATCCAATTTGCCATCTGATCTAACTTCTGGAGGCAGTCAAAATGAGCCTCAGAATTCTTCCCTACCTTATTCCTGTGCTGAGATACAGGCTGCTCCAACCTGCTGTAAAATGCTTGATTTCGAGAGTGAGCGAAACTAATGAAAACATTGTTGGGGTAAAACCTAAAGGGAAAGACCTAGCACCAAATCCAATTTGCCATCTGATCTAACTTCTGGAGGCAGTCAACATGAGCCTTAGAATTCTTCCCTACCTTATTCCTGTGCTGAGATACAGGCTGCTCCAACCTGCTGTAAAATGCTTGATTTCGAGAGTGAGCGAAACTAATGAAAACATTGTTGGGGTAAAACCTAAAGGGAAAGACCTAGCACCAAATCCAATTTGCCATCTGATCTAACTTCTGGAGGCAGTCAAAATGAGCCTTAGAATTCTTCCCTACCTTATTCCTGTGCTGAGATACAGGCTGCTCCAACCTGCTGTAAAATGCTTGATTTCGAGAGTGAGCGAAACTAATGAAAACATTGTTGGGGTAAAACCTAAAGGGAAAGACCTAGCACCAAATCCAATTTGCCATCTGATCTAACTTCTGGAGGCAGTCAACATGAGCCTCAGAATTCTTCCCTACCTTATTCCTGTGCTGAGATACAGGCTGCTCCAACCTGCTGTAAAATGCTTGATTTCGAGAGTGAGCGAAACTAATGAAAACATTGTTGGGGTAAAACCTAAAGGGAAAGACCTAGCACCAAATCCAATTTGCCATCTGATCTAACTTCTGGAGGCAGTCAACATGAGCCTTAGAATTCTTCCCTACCTTATTCCTGTGCTGAGATACAGGCTGCTCCAACCTGCTGTAAAATGCTTGATTTCGAGAGTGAGCGAAACTAATGAAAACATTGTTGGGGTAAAACCTAAAGGGAAAGACCTAGCACCAAATCCAATTTGCCATCTGATCTAACTTCTGGAGGCAGTCAAAATGAGCCTTAGAATTCTTCCCTACCTTATTCCTGTGCTGAGATACAGGCTGCTCCAACCTGCTGTAAAATGCTTGATTTCGAGAGTGAGCGAAACTAATGAAAACATTGTTGGGGGTAAAACCTAAAGGGAAAGACCTAGCACCAAATCCAATTTGCCATCTGATCTAACTTCTGGAGGCAGTCAAAATGAGCCTCAGAATTCTTCCCTACCTTATTCCTGTGCTGAGATACAGGCTGCTCCAACCTGCTGTAAAATGCTTGATTTCGAGAGTGAGCGAAACTAATGAAAACATTGTTGGGGTAAAACCTAAAGGGAAAGACCTAGCACCAAATCCAATTTGCCATCTGATCTAACTTCTGGAGGCAGTCAACATGAGCCTTAGAATTCTTCCCTACCTTATTCCTGTGCTGAGATACAGGCTGCTCCAACCTGCTGTAAAATGCTTGATTTCGAGAGTGAGCGAAACTAATGAAAACATTGTTGGGGTAAAACCTAAAGGGAAAGACCTAGCACCAAATCCAATTTGCCATCTGATCTAACTTCTGGAGGCAGTCAAAATGAGCCTTAGAATTCTTCCCTACCTTATTCCTGTGCTGAGATACAGGCTGCTCCAACCTGCTGTAAAATGCTTGATTTCGAGAGTGAGCGAAACTAATGAAAACATTGTTGGGGTAAAACCTAAAGGGAAAGACCTAGCACCAAATCCAATTTGCCATCTGATCTAACTTCTGGAGGCAGTCAACATGAGCCTCAGAATTCTTCCCTACCTTATTCCTGTGCTGAGATACAGGCTGCTCCAACCTGCTGTAAAATGCTTGATTTCGAGAGTGAGCGAAACTAATGAAAACATTGTTGGGGTAAAACCTAAAGGGAAAGACCTAGCACCAAATCCAATTTGCCATCTGATCTAACTTCTGGAGGCAGTCAACATGAGCCTTAGAATTCTTCCCTACCTTATTCCTGTGCTGAGATACAGGCTGCTCCAACCTGCTGTAAAATGCTTGATTTCGAGAGTGAGCGAAACTAATGAAAACATTGTTGGGGTAAAACCTAAAGGGAAAGACCTAGCACCAAATCCAATTTGCCATCTGATCTAACTTCTGGAGGCAGTCAAAATGAGCCTTAGAATTCTTCCCTACCTTATTCCTGTGCTGAGATACAGGCTGCTCCAACCTGCTGTAAAATGCTTGATTTCGAGAGTGAGCGAAACTAATGAAAACATTGTTGGGGTAAAACCTAAAGGGAAAGACCTAGCACCAAATCCAATTTGCCATCTGATCTAACTTCTGGAGGCAGTCAAAATGAGCCTTAGAATTCTTCCCTACCTTATTCCTGTGCTGAGATACAGGCTGCTCCAACCTGCTGTAAAATGCTTGATTTCGAGAGTGAGCGAAACTAATGAAAACATTGTTGGGGTAAAACCTAAAGGGAAAGACCTAGCACCAAATCCAATTTGCCATCTGATCTAACTTCTGGAGGCAGTCAAAATGAGCCTTAGAATTCTTCCCTACCTTATTCCTGTGCTGAGATACAGGCTGCTCCAACCTGCTGTAAAATGCTTGATTTCGAGAGTGAGCGAAACTAATGAAAACATTGTTGGGGTAAAACCTAAAGGGAAAGACCTAGCACCAAATCCAATTTGCCATCTGGTCTAACTTCTGGAGGCAGTCAAAATGAGCCTTAGAATTCTTCCCTACCTTATTCCTGTGCTGAGATACAGGCTGCTCCAACCTGCTGTAAAATGCTTGATTTCGAGAGTGAGCCAAACTAATGAAAACATTGTTGGGGTAAAACCTAAAGGGAAAGACCTAGCACCAAATCCAATTTGCCATCTGATCTAACTTCTGGAGGCAGTCAAAATGAGCCTTAGAATTCTTCCCTACCTTATTCCTGTGCTGAGATACAGGCTGCTCCAACCTGCTGTAAAATGCTTGATTTCGAGAGTGAGCGAAACTAATGAAAACATTGTTGGGGTAAAACCTAAAGGGAAAGACCTAGCACCAAATCCAATTTGCCATCTGATCTAACTTCTGGAGGCAGTCAAAATGAGCCTTAGAATTCTTCCCTACCTTATTCCTGTGCTGAGATACAGGCTGCTCCAACCTGCTGTAAAATGCTTGATTTCGAGAGTGAGCGAAACTAATGAAAACATTGTTGGGGTAAAACCTAAAGGGAAAGACCTAGCACCAAATCCAATTTGCCATCTGATCTAACTTCTGGAGGCAGTCAAAATGAGCCTTAGAATTCTTCCCTACCTTATTCCTGTGCTGAGATACAGGCTGCTCCAACCTGCTGTAAAATGCTTGATTTCGAGAGTGAGCGAAACTAATGAAAACATTGTTGGGGTAAAACCTAAAGGGAAAGACCTAGCACCAAATCCAATTTGCCATCTGATCTAACTTCTGGAGGCAGTCAAAATGAGCCTTAGAATTCTTCCCTACCTTATTCCTGTGCTGAGATACAGGCTGCTCCAACCTGCTGTAAAATGCTTGATTTCGAGAGTGAGCGAAACTAATGAAAACATTGTTGGGGTAAAACCTAAAGGGAAAGACCTAGCACCAAATCCAATTTGCCATCTGATCTAACTTCTGGAGGCAGTCAAAATGAGCCTTAGAATTCTTCCCTACCTTATTCCTGTGCTGAGATACAGGCTGCTCCAACCTGCTGTAAAATGCTTGATTTCGAGAGTGAGCGAAACTAATGAAAACATTGTTGGGGTAAAACCTAAAGGGAAAGACCTAGCACCAAATCCAATTTGCCATCTGATCTAACTTCTGGAGGCAGTCAAAATGAGCCTTAGAATTCTTCCCTACTTTATTCCTGTGCTGAGATACAGGCTGCTCCAACCTGCTGTAAAATGCTTGATTTCGAGAGTGAGCGAAACTAATGAAAACATTGTTGGGGTAAAACCTAAAGGGAAAGACCTAGCACCAAATCCAATTTGCCATCTGATCTAACTTCTGGAGGCAGTCAAAATGAGCCTTAGAATTCTTCCCTACCTTATTCCTGTGCTGAGATACAGGCTGCTCCAACCTGCTGTAAAATGCTTGATTTCGAGAGTGAGCGAAACTAATGAAAACATTGTTGGGGTAAAACCTAAAGGGAAAGACCTAGCACCAAATCCAATTTGCCATCTGATCTAACTTCTGGAGGCAGTCAAAATGAGCCTCAGAATTCTTCCCTACCTTATTCCTGTGCTGAGATACAGGCTGCTCCAACCTGCTGTAAAATGCTTGATTTCGAGAGTGAGCGAAACTAATGAAAACATTGTTGGGGTAAAACCTAAAGGGAAAGACCTAGCACCAAATCCAATTTGCCATCTGATCTAACTTCTGGAGGCAGTCAAAATGAGCCTTAGAATTCTTCCCTACCTTATTCCTGTGCTGAGATACAGGCTGCTCCAACCTGCTGTAAAATGCTTGATTTCGAGAGTGAGCGAAACTAATGAAAACATTGTTGGGGTAAAACCTAAAGGGAAAGACCTAGCACCAAATCCAATTTGCCATCTGATCTAACTTCTGGAGGCAGTCAACATGAGCCTTAGAATTCTTCCCTACCTTATTCCTGTGCTGAGATACAGGCTGCTCCAACCTGCTGTAAAATGCTTGATTTCGAGAGTGAGCGAAACTAATGAAAACATTGTTGGGGTAAAACCTAAAGGGAAAGACCTAGCACCAAATCCAATTTGCCATCTGATCTAACTTCTGGAGGCAGTCAACATGAGCCTCAGAATTCTTCCCTACCTTATTCCTGTGCTGAGATACAGGCTGCTCCAACCTGCTGTAAAATGCTTGATTTCGAGAGTGAGCGAAACTAATGAAAACATTGTTGGGGTAAAACCTAAAGGGAAAGACCTAGCACCAAATCCAATTTGCCATCTGATCTAACTTCTGGAGGCAGTCAACATGAGCCTTAGAATTCTTCCCTACCTTATTCCTGTGCTGAGATACAGGCTGCTCCAACCTGCTGTAAAATGCTTGATTTCGAGAGTGAGCGAAACTAATGAAAACATTGTTGGGGTAAAACCTAAAGGGAAAGACCTAGCACCAAATCCAATTTGCCATCTGATCTAACTTCTGGAGGCAGTCAAAATGAGCCTTAGAATTCTTCCCTACCTTATTCCTGTGCTGAGATACAGGCTGCTCCAACCTGCTGTAAAATGCTTGATTTCGAGAGTGAGCGAAACTAATGAAAACATTGTTGGGGTAAAACCTAAAGGGAAAGACCTAGCACCAAATCCAATTTGCCATCTGATCTAACTTCTGGAGGCAGTCAAAATGAGCCTTAGAATTCTTCCCTACCTTATTCCTGTGCTGAGATACAGGCTGCTCCAACCTGCTGTAAAATGCTTGATTTCGAGAGTGAGCGAAACTAATGAAAACATTGTTGGGGTAAAACCTAAAGGGAAAGACCTAGCACCAAATCCAATTTGCCATCTGATCTAACTTCTGGAGGCAGTCAAAATGAGCCTTAGAATTCTTCCCTACCTTATTCCTGTGCTGAGATACAGGCTGCTCCAACCTGCTGTAAAATGCTTGATTTCGAGAGTGAGCGAAACTAATGAAAACATTGTTGGGGTAAAACCTAAAGGGAAAGACCTAGCACCAAATCCAATTTGCCATCTGATCTAACTTCTGGAGGCAGTCAAAATGAGCCTTAGAATTCTTCCCTACCTTATTCCTGTGCTGAGATACAGGCTGCTCCAACCTGCTGTAAAATGCTTGATTTCGAGAGTGAGCGAAACTAATGAAAACATTGTTGGGGTAAAACCTAAAGGGAAAGACCTAGCACCAAATCCAATTTGCCATCTGATCTAACTTCTGGAGGCAGTCAAAATGAGCCTTAGAATTCTTCCCTACCTTATTCCTGTGCTGAGATACAGGCTGCTCCAACCTGCTGTAAAATGCTTGATTTCGAGAGTGAGCGAAACTAATGAAAACATTGTTGGGGTAAAACCTAAAGGGAAAGACCTAGCACCAAATCCAATTTGCCATCTGATCTAACTTCTGGAGGCAGTCAAAATGAGCCTTAGAATTCTTCCCTACCTTATTCCTGTGCTGAGATACAGGCTGCTCCAACCTGCTGTAAAATGCTTGATTTCGAGAGTGAGCGAAACTAATGAAAACATTGTTGGGGTAAAACCTAAAGGGAAAGACCTAGCACCAAATCCAATTTGCCATCTGATCTAACTTCTGGAGGCAGTCAAAATGAGCCTTAGAATTCTTCCCTACCTTATTCCTGTGCTGAGATACAGGCTGCTCCAACCTGCTGTAAAATGCTTGATTTCGAGAGTGAGCGAAACTAATGAAAACATTGTTGGGGTAAAACCTAAAGGGAAAGACCTAGCACCAAATCCAATTTGCCATCTGATCTAACTTCTGGAGGCAGTCAAAATGAGCCTTAGAATTCTTCCCTACCTTATTCCTGTGCTGAGATACAGGCTGCTCCAACCTGCTGTAAAATGCTTGATTTCGAGAGTGAGCGAAACTAATGAAAACATTGTTGGGGTAAAACCTAAAGGGAAAGACCTAGCACCAAATCCAATTTGCCATCTGATCTAACTTCTGGAGGCAGTCAAAATGAGCCTTAGAATTCTTCCCTACCTTATTCCTGTGCTGAGATACAGGCTGCTCCAACCTGCTGTAAAATGCTTGATTTCGAGAGTGAGCGAAACTAATGAAAACATTGTTGGGGTAAAACCTAAAGGGAAAGACCTAGCACCAAATCCAATTTGCCATCTGATCTAACTTCTGGAGGCAGTCAAAATGAGCCTTAGAATTCTTCCCTACCTTATTCCTGTGCTGAGATACAGGCTGCTCCAACCTGCTGTAAAATGCTTGATTTCGAGAGTGAGCGAAACTAATGAAAACATTGTTGGGGTAAAACCTAAAGGGAAAGACCTAGCACCAAATCCAATTTGCCATCTGATCTAACTTCTGGAGGCAGTCAAAATGAGCCTTAGAATTCTTCCCTACCTTATTCCTGTGCTGAGATACAGGCTGCTCCAACCTGCTGTAAAATGCTTGATTTCGAGAGTGAGCGAAACTAATGAAAACATTGTTGGGGTAAAACCTAAAGGGAAAGACCTAGCACCAAATCCAATTTGCCATCTGATCTAACTTCTGGAGGCAGTCAAAATGAGCCTTAGAATTCTTCCCTACCTTATTCCTGTGCTGAGATACAGGCTGCTCCAACCTGCTGTAAAATGCTTGATTTCGAGAGTGAGCGAAACTAATGAAAACATTGTTGGGGTAAAACCTAAAGGGAAAGACCTAGCACCAAATCCAATTTGCCATCTGATCTAACTTCTGGAGGCAGTCAAAATGAGCCTTAGAATTCTTCCCTACCTTATTCCTGTGCTGAGATACAGGCTGCTCCAACCTGCTGTAAAATGCTTGATTTCGAGAGTGAGCGAAACTAATGAAAACATTGTTGGGGTAAAACCTAAAGGGAAAGACCTAGCACCAAATCCAATTTGCCATCTGATCTAACTTCTGGAGGCAGTCAAAATGAGCCTTAGAATTCTTCCCTACCTTATTCCTGTGCTGAGATACAGGCTGCTCCAACCTGCTGTAAAATGCTTGATTTCGAGAGTGAGCGAAACTAATGAAAACATTGTTGGGGTAAAACCTAAAGGGAAAGACCTAGCACCAAATCCAATTTGCCATCTGATCTAACTTCTGGAGGCAGTCAAAATGAGCCTTAGAATTCTTCCCTACCTTATTCCTGTGCTGAGATACAGGCTGCTCCAACCTGCTGTAAAATGCTTGATTTCGAGAGTGAGCGAAACTAATGAAAACATTGTTGGGGTAAAACCTAAAGGGAAAGACCTAGCACCAAATCCAATTTGCCATCTGGTCTAACTTCTGGAGGCAGTCAAAATGAGCCTTAGAATTCTTCCCTACCTTATTCCTGTGCTGAGATACAGGCTGCTCCAACCTGCTGTAAAATGCTTGATTTCGAGAGTGAGCGAAACTAATGAAAACATTGTTGGGGTAAAACCTAAAGGGAAAGACCTAGCACCAAATCCAATTTGCCATCTGATCTAACTTCTGGAGGCAGTCAAAATGAGCCTTAGAATTCTTCCCTACCTTATTCCTGTGCTGAGATACAGGCTGCTCCAACCTGCTGTAAAATGCTTGATTTCGAGAGTGAGCGAAACTAATGAAAACATTGTTGGGGTAAAACCTAAAGGGAAAGACCTAGCACCAAATCCAATTTGCCATCTGATCTAACTTCTGGAGGCAGTCAAAATGAGCCTTAGAATTCTTCCCTACCTTATTCCTGTGCTGAGATACAGGCTGCTCCAACCTGCTGTAAAATGCTTGATTTCGAGAGTGAGCGAAACTAATGAAAACATTGTTGGGGTAAAACCTAAAGGGAAAGACCTAGCACCAAATCCAATTTGCCATCTGATCTAACTTCTGGAGGCAGTCAAAATGAGCCTTAGAATTCTTCCCTACCTTATTCCTGTGCTGAGATACAGGCTGCTCCAACCTGCTGTAAAATGCTTGATTTCGAGAGTGAGCGAAACTAATGAAAACATTGTTGGGGTAAAACCTAAAGGGAAAGACCTAGCACCAAATCCAATTTGCCATCTGATCTAACTTCTGGAGGCAGTCAAAATGAGCCTTAGAATTCTTCCCTACCTTATTCCTGTGCTGAGATACAGGCTGCTCCAACCTGCTGTAAAATGCTTGATTTCGAGAGTGAGCGAAACTAATGAAAACATTGTTGGGGTAAAACCTAAAGGGAAAGACCTAGCACCAAATCCAATTTGCCATCTGATCTAACTTCTGGAGGCAGTCAAAATGAGCCTTAGAATTCTTCCCTACCTTATTCCTGTGCTGAGATACAGGCTGCTCCAACCTGCTGTAAAATGCTTGATTTCGAGAGTGAGCGAAACTAATGAAAACATTGTTGGGGTAAAACCTAAAGGGAAAGACCTAGCACCAAATCCAATTTGCCATCTGATCTAACTTCTGGAGGCAGTCAAAATGAGCCTTAGAATTCTTCCCTACCTTATTCCTGTGCTGAGATACAGGCTGCTCCAACCTGCTGTAAAATGCTTGATTTCGAGAGTGAGCGAAACTAATGAAAACATTGTTGGGGTAAAACCTAAAGGGAAAGACCTAGCACCAAATCCAATTTGCCATCTGATCTAACTTCTGGAGGCAGTCAAAATGAGCCTTAGAATTCTTCCCTACCTTATTCCTGTGCTGAGATACAGGCTGCTCCAACCTGCTGTAAAATGCTTGATTTCGAGAGTGAGCGAAACTAATGAAAACATTGTTGGGGTAAAACCTAAAGGGAAAGACCTAGCACCAAATCCAATTTGCCATCTGATCTAACTTCTGGAGGCAGTCAAAATGATCCTTAGAATTCTTCCCTACCTTATTCCTGTGCTGAGATACAGGCTGCTCCAACCTGCTGTAAAATGCTTGATTTCGAGAGTGAGCGAAACTAATGAAAACATTGTTGGGGTAAAACCTAAAGGGAAAGACCTAGCACCAAATCCAATTTGCCATCTGATCTAACTTCTGGAGGCAGTCAAAATGAGCCTCAGAATTCTTCCCTACCTTATTCCTGTGCTGAGATACAGGCTGCTCCAACCTGCTGTAAAATGCTTGATTTCGAGAGTGAGCGAAACTAATGAAAACATTGTTGGGGTAAAACCTAAAGGGAAAGACCTAGCACCAAATCCAATTTGCCATCTGATCTAACTTCTGGAGGCAGTCAAAATGATCCTTAGAATTCTTCCCTACCTTATTCCTGTGCTGAGATACAGGCTGCTCCAACCTGCTGTAAAATGCTTGATTTCGAGAGTGAGCGAAACTAATGAAAACATTGTTGGGGTAAAACCTAAAGGGAAAGACCTAGCACCAAATCCAATTTGCCATCTGATCTAACTTCTGGAGGCAGTCAAAATGAGCCTTAGAATTCTTCCCTACCTTATTCCTGTGCTGAGATACAGGCTGCTCCAACCTGCTGTAAAATGCTTGATTTCGAGAGTGAGCGAAACTAATGAAAACATTGTTGGGGTAAAACCTAAAGGGAAAGACCTAGCACCAAATCCAATTTGCCATCTGATCTAACTTCTGGAGGCAATCAACATGAGCCTCAGAATTCTTCCCTACCTTATTCCTGTGCTGAGATACAGGCTGCTCCAACCTGCTGTAAAATGCTTGATTTCGAGAGTGAGCGAAACTAATGAAAACATTGTTGGGGTAAAACCTAAAGGGAAAGACCTAGCACCAAATCCAATTTGCCATCTGATCTAACTTCTGGAGGCAGTCAACATGAGCCTTAGAATTCTTCCCTACCTTATTCCTGTGCTGAGATACAGGCTGCTCCAACCTGCTGTAAAATGCTTGATTTCGAGAGTGAGCGAAACTAATGAAAACATTGTTGGGGTAAAACCTAAAGGGAAAGACCTAGCACCAAATCCAATTTGCCATCTGATCTAACTTCTGGAGGCAGTCAAAATGAGCCTTAGAATTCTTCCCTACCTTATTCCTGTGCTGAGATACAGGCTGCTCCAACCTGCTGTAAAATGCTTGATTTCGAGAGTGAGCGAAACTAATGAAAACATTGTTGGGGTAAAACCTAAAGGGAAAGACCTAGCACCAAATCCAATTTGCCATCTGATCTAACTTCTGGAGGCAGTCAAAATGAGCCTTAGAATTCTTCCCTACCTTATTCCTGTGCTGAGATACAGGCTGCTCCAACCTGCTGTAAAATGCTTGATTTCGAGAGTGAGCGAAACTAATGAAAACATTGTTGGGGTAAAACCTAAAGGGAAAGACCTAGCACCAAATCCAATTTGCCATCTGATCTAACTTCTGGAGGCAGTCAAAATGAGCCTTAGAATTCTTCCCTACCTTATTCCTGTGCTGAGATACAGGCTGCTCCAACCTGCTGTAAAATGCTTGATTTCGAGAGTGAGTGAAACTAATGAAAACATTGTTGGGGTAAAACCTAAAGGGAAAGACCTAGCACCAAATCCAATTTGCCATCTGGTCTAACTTCTGGAGGCAGTCAAAATGAGCCTTAGAATTCTTCCCTACCTTATTCCTGTGCTGAGATACAGGCTGCTCCAACCTGCTGTAAAATGCTTGATTTCGAGAGTGAGCGAAACTAATGAAAACATTGTTGGGGTAAAACCTAAAGGGAAAGACCTAGCACCAAATCCAATTTGCCATCTGATCTAACTTCTGGAGGCAGTCAAAATGAGCCTTAGAATTCTTCCCTACCTTATTCCTGTGCTGAGATACAGGCTGCTCCAACCTGCTGTAAAATGCTTGATTTCGAGAGTGAGCGAAACTAATGAAAACATTGTTGGGGTAAAACCTAAAGGGAAAGACCTAGCACCAAATCCAATTTGCCATCTGATCTAACTTCTGGAGGCAGTCAAAATGAGCCTTAGAATTCTTCCCTACCTTATTCCTGTGCTGAGATACAGGCTGCTCCAACCTGCTGTAAAATGCTTGATTTCGAGAGTGAGCGAAACTAATGAAAACATTGTTGGGGTAAAACCTAAAGGGAAAGACCTAGCACCAAATCCAATTTGCCATCTGATCTAACTTCTGGAGGCAGTCAAAATGAGCCTTAGAATTCTTCCCTACCTTATTCCTGTGCTGAGATACAGGCTGCTCCAACCTGCTGTAAAATGCTTGATTTCGAGAGTGAGCGAAACTAATGAAAACATTGTTGGGGTAAAACCTAAAGGGAAAGACCTAGCACCAAATCCAATTTGCCATCTGATCTAACTTCTGGAGGCAGTCAAAATGATCCTTAGAATTCTTCCCTACCTTATTCCTGTGCTGAGATACAGGCTGCTCCAACCTGCTGTAAAATGCTTGATTTCGAGAGTGAGCGAAACTAATGAAAACATTGTTGGGGTAAAACCTAAAGGGAAAGACCTAGCACCAAATCCAATTTGCCATCTGATCTAACTTCTGGAGGCAGTCAAAATGAGCCTTAGAATTCTTCCCTACCTTATTCCTGTGCTGAGATACAGGCTGCTCCAACCTGCTGTAAAATGCTTGATTTCGAGAGTGAGCGAAACTAATGAAAACATTGTTGGGGTAAAACCTAAAGGGAAAGACCTAGCACCAAATCCAATTTGCCATCTGATCTAACTTCTGGAGGCAGTCAAAATGAGCCTTAGAATTCTTCCCTACCTTATTCCTGTGCTGAGATACAGGCTGCTCCAACCTGCTGTAAAATGCTTGATTTCGAGAGTGAGCGAAACTAATGAAAACATTGTTGGGGTAAAACCTAAAGGGAAAGACCTAGCACCAAATCCAATTTGCCATCTGATCTAACTTCTGGAGGCAGTCAAAATGAGCCTTAGAATTCTTCCCTACCTTATTCCTGTGCTGAGATACAGGCTGCTCCAACCTGCTGTAAAATGCTTGATTTCGAGAGTGAGCGAAACTAATGAAAACATTGTTGGGGTAAAACCTAAAGGGAAAGACCTAGCACCAAATCCAATTTGCCATCTGATCTAACTTCTGGAGGCAGTCAAAATGAGCCTCAGAATTCTTCCCTACCTTATTCCTGTGCTGAGATACAGGCTGCTCCAACCTGCTGTAAAATGCTTGATTTCGAGAGTGAGCGAAACTAATGAAAACATTGTTGGGGTAAAACCTAAAGGGAAAGACCTAGCACCAAATCCAATTTGCCATCTGATCTAACTTCTGGAGGCAGTCAAAATGAGCCTTAGAATTCTTCCCTACCTTATTCCTGTGCTGAGATACAGGCTGCTCCAACCTGCTGTAAAATGCTTGATTTCGAGAGTGAGCGAAACTAATGAAAACATTGTTGGGGTAAAACCTAAAGGGAAAGACCTAGCACCAAATCCAATTTGCCATCTGATCTAACTTCTGGAGGCAGTCAAAATGAGCCTTAGAATTCTTCCCTACCTTATTCCTGTGCTGAGATACAGGCTGCTCCAACCTGCTGTAAAATGCTTGATTTCGAGAGTGAGCGAAACTAATGAAAACATTGTTGGGGTAAAACCTAAAGGGAAAGACCTAGCACCAAATCCAATTTGCCATCTGATCTAACTTCTGGAGGCAGTCAACATGAGCCTCAGAATTCTTCCCTACCTTATTCCTGTGCTGAGATACAGGCTGCTCCAACCTGCTGTAAAATGCTTGATTTCGAGAGTGAGCGAAACTAATGAAAACATTGTTGGGGTAAAACCTAAAGGGAAAGACCTAGCACCAAATCCAATTTGCCATCTGATCTAACTTCTGGAGGCAGTCAACATGAGCCTTAGAATTCTTCCCTACCTTATTCCTGTGCTGAGATACAGGCTGCTCCAACCTGCTGTAAAATGCTTGATTTCGAGAGTGAGCGAAACTAATGAAAACATTGTTGGGGTAAAACCTAAAGGGAAAGACCTAGCACCAAATCCAATTTGCCATCTGATCTAACTTCTGGAGGCAGTCAAAATGAGCCTTAGAATTCTTCCCTACCTTATTCCTGTGCTGAGATACAGGCTGCTCCAACCTGCTGTAAAATGCTTGATTTCGAGAGTGAGCGAAACTAATGAAAACATTGTTGGGGTAAAACCTAAAGGGAAAGACCTAGCACCAAATCCAATTTGCCATCTGATCTAACTTCTGGAGGCAGTCAAAATGAGCCTTAGAATTCTTCCCTACCTTATTCCTGTGCTGAGATACAGGCTGCTCCAACCTGCTGTAAAATGCTTGATTTCGAGAGTGAGCGAAACTAATGAAAACATTGTTGGGGTAAAACCTAAAGGGAAAGACCTAGCACCAAATCCAATTTGCCATCTGATCTAACTTCTGGAGGCAGTCAAAATGAGCCTTAGAATTCTTCCCTACCTTATTCCTGTGCTGAGATACAGGCTGCTCCAACCTGCTGTAAAATGCTTGATTTCGAGAGTGAGCGAAACTAATGAAAACATTGTTGGGGTAAAACCTAAAGGGAAAGACCTAGCACCAAATCCAATTTGCCATCTGATCTAACTTCTGGAGGCAGTCAAAATGAGCCTTAGAATTCTTCCCTACCTTATTCCTGTGCTGAGATACAGGCTGCTCCAACCTGCTGTAAAATGCTTGATTTCGAGAGTGAGCGAAACTAATGAAAACATTGTTGGGGTAAAACCTAAAGGGAAAGACCTAGCACCAAATCCAATTTGCCATCTGATCTAACTTCTGGAGGCAGTCAAAATGAGCCTTAGAATTCTTCCCTACCTTATTCCTGTGCTGAGATACAGGCTGCTCCAACCTGCTGTAAAATGCTTGATTTCGAGAGTGAGCGAAACTAATGAAAACATTGTTGGGGTAAAACCTAAAGGGAAAGACCTAGCACCAAATCCAATTTGCCATCTGATCTAACTTCTGGAGGCAGTCAAAATGAGCCTTAGAATTCTTCCCTACCTTATTCCTGTGCTGAGATACAGGCTGCTCCAACCTGCTGTAAAATGCTTGATTTCGAGAGTGAGCGAAACTAATGAAAACATTGTTGGGGTAAAACCTAAAGGGAAAGACCTAGCACCAAATCCAATTTGCCATCTGATCTAACTTCTGGAGGCAGTCAAAATGAGCCTTAGAATTCTTCCCTACCTTATTCCTGTGCTGAGATACAGGCTGCTCCAACCTGCTGTAAAATGCTTGATTTCGAGAGTGAGCGAAACTAATGAAAACATTGTTGGGGTAAAACCTAAAGGGAAAGACCTAGCACCAAATCCAATTTGCCATCTGATCTAACTTCTGGAGGCAGTCAAAATGAGCCTTAGAATTCTTCCCTACCTTATTCCTGTGCTGAGATACAGGCTGCTCCAACCTGCTGTAAAATGCTTGATTTCGAGAGTGAGCGAAACTAATGAAAACATTGTTGGGGTAAAACCTAAAGGGAAAGACCTAGCACCAAATCCAATTTGCCATCTGATCTAACTTCTGGAGGCAGTCAAAATGAGCCTTAGAATTCTTCCCTACCTTATTCCTGTGCTGAGATACAGGCTGCTCCAACCTGCTGTAAAATGCTTGATTTCGAGAGTGAGCGAAACTAATGAAAACATTGTTGGGGTAAAACCTAAAGGGAAAGACCTAGCACCAAATCCAATTTGCCATCTGATCTAACTTCTGGAGGCAGTCAAAATGAGCCTTAGAATTCTTCCCTACCTTATTCCTGTGCTGAGATACAGGCTGCTCCAACCTGCTGTAAAATGCTTGATTTCGAGAGTGAGCGAAACTAATGAAAACATTGTTGGGGTAAAACCTAAAGGGAAAGACCTAGCACCAAATCCAATTTGCCATCTGATCTAACTTCTGGAGGCAGTCAAAATGAGCCTTTGAATTCTTCCCTACCTTATTCCTGTGCTGAGATACAGGCTGCTCCAACCTGCTGTAAAATGCTTGATTTCGAGAGTGAGCGAAACTAATGAAAACATTGTTGGGGTAAAACCTAAAGGGAAAGACCTAGCACCAAATCCAATTTGCCATCTGATCTAACTTCTGGAGGCAGTCAAAATGAGCCTTAGAATTCTTCCCTACCTTATTCCTGTGCTGAGATACAGGCTGCTCCAACCTGCTGTAAAATGCTTGATTTCGAGAGTGAGCGAAACTAATGAAAACATTGTTGGGGTAAAACCTAAAGGGAAAGACCTAGCACCAAATCCAATTTGCCATCTGATCTAACTTCTGGAGGCAGTCAAAATGAGCCTCAGAATTCTTCCCTACCTTATTCCTGTGCTGAGATACAGGCTGCTCCAACCTGCTGTAAAATGCTTGATTTCGAGAGTGAGCGAAACTAATGAAAACATTGTTGGGGTAAAACCTAAAGGGAAAGACCTAGCACCAAATCCAATTTGCCATCTGATCTAACTTCTGGAGGCAGTCAAAATGAGCCTTAGAATTCTTCCCTACCTTATTCCTGTGCTGAGATACAGGCTGCTCCAACCTGCTGTAAAATGCTTGATTTCGAGAGTGAGCGAAACTAATGAAAACATTGTTGGGGTAAAACCTAAAGGGAAAGACCTAGCACCAAATCCAATTTGCCATCTGATCTAACTTCTGGAGGCAGTCAACATGAGCCTCAGAATTCTTCCCTACCTTATTCCTGTGCTGAGATACAGGCTGCTCCAACCTGCTGTAAAATGCTTGATTTCGAGAGTGAGCGAAACTAATGAAAACATTGTTGGGGTAAAACCTAAAGGGAAAGACCTAGCACCAAATCCAATTTGCCATCTGATCTAACTTCTGGAGGCAGTCAACATGAGCCTTAGAATTCTTCCCTACCTTATTCCTGTGCTGAGATACAGGCTGCTCCAACCTGCTGTAAAATGCTTGATTTCGAGAGTGAGCGAAACTAATGAAAACATTGTTGGGGTAAAACCTAAAGGGAAAGACCTAGCACCAAATCCAATTTGCCATCTGATCTAACTTCTGGAGGCAGTCAAAATGAGCCTTAGAATTCTTCCCTACCTTATTCCTGTGCTGAGATACAGGCTGCTCCAACCTGCTGTAAAATGCTTGATTTCGAGAGTGAGCGAAACTAATGAAAACATTGTTGGGGTAAAACCTAAAGGGAAAGACCTAGCACCAAATCCAATTTGCCATCTGATCTAACTTCTGGAGGCAGTCAAAATGAGCCTTAGAATTCTTCCCTACCTTATTCCTGTGCTGAGATACAGGCTGCTCCAACCTGCTGTAAAATGCTTGATTTCGAGAGTGAGCGAAACTAATGAAAACATTGTTGGGGTAAAACCTAAAGGGAAAGACCTAGCACCAAATCCAATTTGCCATCTGATCTAACTTCTGGAGGCAGTCAAAATGAGCCTTAGAATTCTTCCCTACCTTATTCCTGTGCTGAGATACAGGCTGCTCCAACCTGCTGTAAAATGCTTGATTTCGAGAGTGAGCGAAACTAATGAAAACATTGTTGGGGTAAAACCTAAAGGGAAAGACCTAGCACCAAATCCAATTTGCCATCTGATCTAACTTCTGGAGGCAGTCAAAATGAGCCTTAGAATTCTTCCCTACCTTATTCCTGTGCTGAGATACAGGCTGCTCCAACCTGCTGTAAAATGCTTGATTTCGAGAGTGAGCGAAACTAATGAAAACATTGTTGGGGTAAAACCTAAAGGGAAAGACCTAGCACCAAATCCAATTTGCCATCTGATCTAACTTCTGGAGGCAGTCAAAATGAGCCTTAGAATTCTTCCCTACCTTATTCCTGTGCTGAGATACAGGCTGCTCCAACCTGCTGTAAAATGCTTGATTTCGAGAGTGAGCGAAACTAATGAAAACATTGTTGGGGTAAAACCTAAAGGGAAAGACCTAGCACCAAATCCAATTTGCCATCTGATCTAACTTCTGGAGGCAGTCAAAATGAGCCTTAGAATTCTTCCCTACCTTATTCCTGTGCTGAGATACAGGCTGCTCCAACCTGCTGTAAAATGCTTGATTTCGAGAGTGAGCGAAACTAATGAAAACATTGTTGGGGTAAAACCTAAAGGGAAAGACCTAGCACCAAATCCAATTTGCCATCTGATCTAACTTCTGGAGGCAGTCAAAATGAGCCTTAGAATTCTTCCCTACCTTATTCCTGTGCTGAGATACAGGCTGCTCCAACCTGCTGTAAAATGCTTGATTTCGAGAGTGAGCGAAACTAATGAAAACATTGTTGGGGTAAAACCTAAAGGGAAAGACCTAGCACCAAATCCAATTTGCCATCTGATCTAACTTCTGGAGGCAGTCAAAATGAGCCTTAGAATTCTTCCCTACCTTATTCCTGTGCTGAGATACAGGCTGCTCCAACCTGCTGTAAAATGCTTGATTTCGAGAGTGAGCGAAACTAATGAAAACATTGTTGGGGTAAAACCTAAAGGGAAAGACCTAGCACCAAATCCAATTTGCCATCTGATCTAACTTCTGGAGGCAGTCAAAATGAGCCTTAGAATTCTTCCCTACCTTATTCCTGTGCTGAGATACAGGCTGCTCCAACCTGCTGTAAAATGCTTGATTTCGAGAGTGAGCGAAACTAATGAAAACATTGTTGGGGTAAAACCTAAAGGGAAAGACCTAGCACCAAATCCAATTTGCCATCTGATCTAACTTCTGGAGGCAGTCAAAATGAGCCTTAGAATTCTTCCCTACCTTATTCCTGTGCTGAGATACAGGCTGCTCCAACCTGCTGTAAAATGCTTGATTTCGAGAGTGAGCGAAACTAATGAAAACATTGTTGGGGTAAAACCTAAAGGGAAAGACCTAGCACCAAATCCAATTTGCCATCTGATCTAACTTCTGGAGGCAGTCAAAATGAGCCTTAGAATTCTTCCCTACCTTATTCCTGTGCTGAGATACAGGCTGCTCCAACCTGCTGTAAAATGCTTGATTTCGAGAGTGAGCGAAACTAATGAAAACATTGTTGGGGTAAAACCTAAAGGGAAAGACCTAGCACCAAATCCAATTTGCCATCTGATCTAACTTCTGGAGGCAGTCAAAATGAGCCTTAGAATTCTTCCCTACCTTATTCCTGTGCTGAGATACAGGCTGCTCCAACCTGCTGTAAAATGCTTGATTTCGAGAGTGAGCGAAACTAATGAAAACATTGTTGGGGTAAAACCTAAAGGGAAAGACCTAGCACCAAATCCAATTTGCCATCTGATCTAACTTCTGGAGGCAGTCAAAATGAGCCTTAGAATTCTTCCCTACCTTATTCCTGTGCTGAGATACAGGCTGCTCCAACCTGCTGTAAAATGCTTGATTTCGAGAGTGAGCGAAACTAATGAAAACATTGTTGGGGTAAAACCTAAAGGGAAAGACCTAGCACCAAATCCAATTTGCCATCTGATCTAACTTCTGGAGGCAGTCAAAATGAGCCTTAGAATTCTTCCCTACCTTATTCCTGTGCTGAGATACAGGCTGCTCCAACCTGCTGTAAAATGCTTGATTTCGAGAGTGAGCGAAACTAATGAAAACATTGTTGGGGTAAAACCTAAAGGGAAAGACCTAGCACCAAATCCAATTTGCCATCTGATCTAACTTCTGGAGGCAGTCAAAATGAGCATTTGAATTCTTCCCTACCTTATTCCTGTGCTGAGATACAGGCTGCTCCAACCTGCTGTAAAATGCTTGATTTCGAGAGTGAGCGAAACTAATGAAAACATTGTTGGGGTAAAACCTAAAGGGAAAGACCTAGCACCAAATCCAATTTGCCATCTGATCTAACTTCTGGAGGCAGTCAAAATGAGCCTTAGAATTCTTCCCTACCTTATTCCTGTGCTGAGATACAGGCTGCTCCAACCTGCTGTAAAATGCTTGATTTCGAGAGTGAGCGAAACTAATGAAAACATTGTTGGGGTAAAACCTAAAGGGAAAGACCTAGCACCAAATCCAATTTGCCATCTGATCTAACTTCTGGAGGCAGTCAACATGAGCCTTAGAATTCTTCCCTACCTTATTCCTGTGCTGAGATACAGGCTGCTCCAACCTGCTGTAAAATGCTTGATTTCGAGAGTGAGCGAAACTAATGAAAACATTGTTGGGGTAAAACCTAAAGGGAAAGACCTAGCACCAAATCCAATTTGCCATCTGATCTAACTTCTGGAGGCAGTCAACATGAGCCTCAGAATTCTTCCCTACCTTATTCCTGTGCTGAGATACAGGCTGCTCCAACCTGCTGTAAAATGCTTGATTTCGAGAGTGAGCGAAACTAATGAAAACATTGTTGGGGTAAAACCTAAAGGGAAAGACCTAGCACCAAATCCAATTTGCCATCTGATCTAACTTCTGGAGGCAGTCAACATGAGCCTTAGAATTCTTCCCTACCTTATTCCTGTGCTGAGATACAGGCTGCTCCAACCTGCTGTAAAATGCTTGATTTCGAGAGTGAGCGAAACTAATGAAAACATTGTTGGGGTAAAACCTAAAGGGAAAGACCTAGCACCAAATCCAATTTGCCATCTGATCTAACTTCTGGAGGCAGTCAAAATGAGCCTTAGAATTCTTCCCTACCTTATTCCTGTGCTGAGATACAGGCTGCTCCAACCTGCTGTAAAATGCTTGATTTCGAGAGTGAGCGAAACTAATGAAAACATTGTTGGGGTAAAACCTAAAGGGAAAGACCTAGCACCAAATCCAATTTGCCATCTGATCTAACTTCTGGAGGCAGTCAAAATGAGCCTTAGAATTCTTCCCTACCTTATTCCTGTGCTGAGATACAGGCTGCTCCAACCTGCTGTAAAATGCTTGATTTCGAGAGTGAGCGAAACTAATGAAAACATTGTTGGGGTAAAACCTAAAGGGAAAGACCTAGCACCAAATCCAATTTGCCATCTGGTCTAACTTCTGGAGGCAGTCAAAATGAGCCTTAGAATTCTTCCCTACCTTATTCCTGTGCTGAGATACAGGCTGCTCCAACCTGCTGTAAAATGCTTGATTTCGAGAGTGAGCGAAACTAATGAAAACATTGTTGGGGTAAAACCTAAAGGGAAAGACCTAGCACCAAATCCAATTTGCCATCTGATCTAACTTCTGGAGGCAGTCAAAATGAGCCTTAGAATTCTTCCCTACCTTATTCCTGTGCTGAGATACAGGCTGCTCCAACCTGCTGTAAAATGCTTGATTTCGAGAGTGAGCCAAACTAATGAAAACATTGTTGGGGTAAAACCTAAAGGGAAAGACCTAGCACCAAATCCAATTTGCCATCTGATCTAACTTCTGGAGGCAGTCAAAATGAGCCTTAGAATTCTTCCCTACCTTATTCCTGTGCTGAGATACAGGCTGCTCCAACCTGCTGTAAAATGCTTGATTTCGAGAGTGAGCGAAACTAATGAAAACATTGTTGGGGTAAAACCTAAAGGGAAAGACCTAGCACCAAATCCAATTTGCCATCTGATCTAACTTCTGGAGGCAGTCAAAATGAGCCTTAGAATTCTTCCCTACCTTATTCCTGTGCTGAGATACAGGCTGCTCCAACCTGCTGTAAAATGCTTGATTTCGAGAGTGAGCGAAACTAATGAAAACATTGTTGGGGTAAAACCTAAAGGGAAAGACCTAGCACCAAATCCAATTTGCCATCTGATCTAACTTCTGGAGGCAGTCAACATGAGCCTTAGAATTCTTCCCTACCTTATTCCTGTGCTGAGATACAGGCTGCTCCAACCTGCTGTAAAATGCTTGATTTCGAGAGTGAGCGAAACTAATGAAAACATTGTTGGGGTAAAACCTAAAGGGAAAGACCTAGCACCAAATCCAATTTGCCATCTGATCTAACTTCTGGAGGCAGTCAAAATGAGCCTTTGAATTCTTCCCTACCTTATTCCTGTGCTGAGATACAGGCTGCTCCAACCTGCTGTAAAATGCTTGATTTCGAGAGTGAGCGAAACTAATGAAAACATTGTTGGGGTAAAACCTAAAGGGAAAGACCTAGCACCAAATCCAATTTGCCATCTGATCTAACTTCTGGAGGCAGTCAAAATGAGCCTTAGAATTCTTCCCTACCTTATTCCTGTGCTGAGATACAGGCTGCTCCAACCTGCTGTAAAATGCTTGATTTCGAGAGTGAGCGAAACTAATGAAAACATTGTTGGGGTAAAACCTAAAGGGAAAGACCTAGCACCAAATCCAATTTGCCATCTGATCTAACTTCTGGAGGCAGTCAAAATGAGCCTTAGAATTCTTCCCTACCTTATTCCTGTGCTGAGATACAGGCTGCTCCAACCTGCTGTAAAATGCTTGATTTCGAGAGTGAGCGAAACTAATGAAAACATTGTTGGGGTAAAACCTAAAGGGAAAGACCTAGCACCAAATCCAATTTGCCATCTGATCTAACTTCTGGAGGCAGTCAAAATGAGCCTTAGAATTCTTCCCTACCTTATTCCTGTGCTGAGATACAGGCTGCTCCAACCTGCTGTAAAATGCTTGATTTCGAGAGTGAGCGAAACTAATGAAAACATTGTTGGGGTAAAACCTAAAGGGAAAGACCTAGCACCAAATCCAATTTGCCATCTGATCTAACTTCTGGAGGCAGTCAAAATGAGCCTTAGAATTCTTCCCTACCTTATTCCTGTGCTGAGATACAGGCTGCTCCAACCTGCTGTAAAATGCTTGATTTCGAGAGTGAGCGAAACTAATGAAAACATTGTTGGGGTAAAACCTAAAGGGAAAGACCTAGCACCAAATCCAATTTGCCATCTGATCTAACTTCTGGAGGCAGTCAAAATGAGCCTTAGAATTCTTCCCTACCTTATTCCTGTGCTGAGATACAGGCTGCTCCAACCTGCTGTAAAATGCTTGATTTCGAGAGTGAGTGAAACTAATGAAAACATTGTTGGGGTAAAACCTAAAGGGAAAGACCTAGCACCAAATCCAATTTGCCATCTGATCTAACTTCTGGAGGCAGTCAAAATGAGCCTTAGAATTCTTCCCTACCTTATTCCTGTGCTGAGATACAGGCTGCTCCAACCTGCTGTAAAATGCTTGATTTCGAGAGTGAGCGAAACTAATGAAAACATTGTTGGGGTAAAACCTAAAGGGAAAGACCTAGCACCAAATCCAATTTGCCATCTGATCTAACTTCTGGAGGCAGTCAAAATGAGCCTTAGAATTCTTCCCTACCTTATTCCTGTGCTGAGATACAGGCTGCTCCAACCTGCTGTAAAATGCTTGATTTCGAGAGTGAGCGAAACTAATGAAAACATTGTTGGGGTAAAACCTAAAGGGAAAGACCTAGCACCAAATCCAATTTGCCATCTGATCTAACTTCTGGAGGCAGTCAAAATGAGCCTTAGAATTCTTCCCTACCTTATTCCTGTGCTGAGATACAGGCTGCTCCAACCTGCTGTAAAATGCTTGATTTCGAGAGTGAGCGAAACTAATGAAAACATTGTTGGGGTAAAACCTAAAGGGAAAGACCTAGCACCAAATCCAATTTGCCATCTGATCTAACTTCTGGAGGCAGTCAAAATGAGCCTTAGAATTCTTCCCTACCTTATTCCTGTGCTGAGATACAGGCTGCTCCAACCTGCTGTAAAATGCTTGATTTCGAGAGTGAGCGAAACTAATGAAAACATTGTTGGGGTAAAACCTAAAGGGAAAGACCTAGCACCAAATCCAATTTGCCATCTGATCTAACTTCTGGAGGCAGTCAAAATGATCCTTAGAATTCTTCCCTACCTTATTCCTGTGCTGAGATACAGGCTGCTCCAACCTGCTGTAAAATGCTTGATTTCGAGAGTGAGCGAAACTAATGAAAACATTGTTGGGGTAAAACCTAAAGGGAAAGACCTAGCACCAAATCCAATTTGCCATCTGATCTAACTTCTGGAGGCAGTCAAAATGAGCCTTAGAATTCTTCCCTACCTTATTCCTGTGCTGAGATACAGGCTGCTCCAACCTGCTGTAAAATGCTTGATTTCGAGAGTGAGCGAAACTAATGAAAACATTGTTGGGGTAAAACCTAAAGGGAAAGACCTAGCACCAAATCCAATTTGCCATCTGATCTAACTTCTGGAGGCAGTCAAAATGAGCCTTAGAATTCTTCCCTACCTTATTCCTGTGCTGAGATACAGGCTGCTCCAACCTGCTGTAAAATGCTTGATTTCGAGAGTGAGCGAAACTAATGAAAACATTGTTGGGGTAAAACCTAAAGGGAAAGACCTAGCACCAAATCCAATTTGCCATCTGATCTAACTTCTGGAGGCAGTCAAAATGAGCCTTAGAATTCTTCCCTACCTTATTCCTGTGCTGAGATACAGGCTGCTCCAACCTGCTGTAAAATGCTTGATTTCGAGAGTGAGCGAAACTAATGAAAACATTGTTGGGGTAAAACCTAAAGGGAAAGACCTAGCACCAAATCCAATTTGCCATCTGATCTAACTTCTGGAGGCAGTCAAAATGAGCCTTAGAATTCTTCCCTACCTTATTCCTGTGCTGAGATACAGGCTGCTCCAACCTGCTGTAAAATGCTTGATTTCGAGAGTGAGCGAAACTAATGAAAACATTGTTGGGGTAAAACCTAAAGGGAAAGACCTAGCACCAAATCCAATTTGCCATCTGATCTAACTTCTGGAGGCAGTCAAAATGAGCCTTAGAATTCTTCCCTACCTTATTCCTGTGCTGAGATACAGGCTGCTCCAACCTGCTGTAAAATGCTTGATTTCGAGAGTGAGCGAAACTAATGAAAACATTGTTGGGGTAAAACCTAAAGGGAAAGACCTAGCACCAAATCCAATTTGCCATCTGATCTAACTTCTGGAGGCAGTCAAAATGAGCCTTAGAATTCTTCCCTACCTTATTCCTGTGCTGAGATACAGGCTGCTCCAACCTGCTGTAA
>NW_027145072.1:0-28371 GCF_026170545.1 Melanerpes formicivorus
GGGACCAAGCCCTAGCCCTGAGCCGAACCCAGCCCCAGCCTGGCCCCAGCCCTGTCCCCAGCCCCCAGCCCCAGCCCAGCCCCAGGCCCAGCCCCAGCCTAGCCCCAGCCCTGCCCCAGCCGCAGCCCCAGGCCTGACCTCAGCCCTGCCCCAGACCCCAGCTCTGCCCACCAGACCCAGCTCTGCCCCCAGCCCAGCCCCCAGCCCCAGCCTAGCCCCGGCCCAAGCCTTAGCCGTGCCCCAGCCCTTCCTCAGCCCCAACCCAGGCCCCACCTCCAGCCCTGCTCCCAGCCCAGCCCCAACCCAGCCCCCAGCCCTGCCCCAGCCGCAGCCCAGCCCTAGCCCCAGCCCAGCCACAGCCCAGCCCTGTCCCAGCCCCAGCCCTAGCCCAGCCCTAACCTAGCCCTGCCCCAGCCCCAGGCCTAGCCCAGCCGTGCCCTCAGCCCAGCCCCAGCCCTGGACCAAGCCCCAGCCCTGAGCCGAACCCAGTCCCAACCTCGTCCCCAGCCCAGCCCCCTGCCCCAGCCCTACCCCTGCCCAGTCACGGTCCATGCCCAGCCCCAGCCCTGCCCCAGCCCCCGCCCCAGCCCCAGCCCCAGCCCTGCCCAAGACTTGGTTCCAGTCCCAGCCCCAGCCCTGCCCCAGCCTCAGTCCTACACCAGCCCTGGCCCCAGCCCCAGCCCCAGCCCTGCCCCCAACCCAGCCCCAGCCATGACCCCAGCCCAGACCTGACCCCAGCCCCAGCCCAAGGCCCAGCCTCCAGCCTACTCCAGCCCCAGCCCCGGCCCCAACCTCAGTCCCAGCCCTACCTCAGACCCCAGCCCCTGCCCCCAGCCCAGACCCAGCCTTGTATCAGCCCTGCCCCCAGCTCTAGTCCCCAGCCCAGTCCCAGCACGGCACCAGCACAGCCCCAGCCCTAAACCCAGCCCCACCCTCGCCACCAGCCCAGCCCCAGCCCCAACCTTGACCCCAGCCCAGCCCCAGTTCCAGCCCTGCCCCAGCCCTGCCCCTGCCCCAGCCCCAACCCCGGCCCCAGACTCGGCCCCAGCCCAGCCCCAGGCCTAGTCCTGTGCCAGCCGTACCCCAGCCCAGCCCCGGTCCCAGCCCAGCCCAAGCCCCAGCCCTGCCCTGGACCCAGCCCCAGCCCCACCCCAGCCTCATCCCCAGCCCAGGCCCAGCCCTGCCCCAGCCCAAGCCCCAGGCCCCAGCCCCATCCCCAGCCCGGCCCCCAGCCCTGCCCCAGCTCTGGCCCCCCAGCCCTGTCCCCAGCCCCAGCCCTAGCCTAGTCCTGCCCTCAGCCCCAGCCCCTGACCAGCCCCTGCCTTGGACCCAGCCCCAGCCCAGCCCCAGCTCCAGCCCCAGCCCTGCCCCAGCCCAGCCCCAGCCACAGCCCAGCCCCAGCCCTGGACCCAGCCCCAGTCGCAGCCCCGGGCCCAGCCCAGCCCTAGCCCACACCAGCCCCACCCTCATCCCCAACCCATTTCCAGCCCCATCCCCAGCCCTGCCCGGCCCTGCCCTCAGCCAAGCCCCAGCCCCAGCCCGGCCCCAGGCCTGCCCCAGCCCTAGCCCAGCCCTGCCCTCAGCCCCGGCCCCAGCCCCAGCCCCACCCTCGGGGCCCAGCCCAGCCCCTGCCCCAGCCTTGACTCGGCCCAGCCCCAGCCCCAGCCCAGCCCCTGCCCTGGACCCAGCCGCAGCCCCAGCCCGGGCCCAGTCCTGCCCCAGCCCCGGCCCCAGCCTCACCTTGGACCCAGCCTTGCCCCAGCCCAGCCCCAGCCCTGCCCCAGCCCTGCCCCAGCCTAGCCCCAGCCCCAGCCCCAGCCTTGCCCTGGACCCAGCCCAGCCCAAGCCCTGGCCCAGCCCCAGCCCTAGCCCAGCCCTGCCCTCAGCCCAGCCCAGGCCCCGGACCCAGCCTCGGCCTCAGCCCAGCCCTAACCTAGCCCTGCCCCAGCCCCAGGCCTAGCCTAGCCGTGCCCTCAGCCCAGCCCAAGCCCTGGCCCAGCCCCAGCCCAAACCCCATCCTTGCCCCCAGCCCAGCCCTAGCCCTGCCCCAGTCCCAGCCCCAGCCCAGCCCCAGCCCTGGACCCAGCCCCAACCCCAGCCCCAGCCCAGCCCTAGCCCAGCCCTGACCCAGCCCCAGCCCAGCCCAGCCCTGCCCTCAGCCCAGCCCCAGGCCCGACCCAGCCTCTGGCCTCAGCCCAGCCCTAACCTAGCCCTGCCCCAGCCCCAGGCCTAGCCTAGCCGTGCCCTCAGCCCAGCCCCAGCCCTGGACCAAGCCCCAGCCCTGAGCTGAACCCAACCCCAGCCTGGCCCCAGCCCAGCCCCAGTTCCAGCCCTGCCCCAGCCCTGCCCCTGCCCCGGCCCCAGACTTGGCCCCAGCCCAGCCCCAGGCCTAGCCCTGCCCCAGAACCCGCCCCCACAGCCAGCCCCAGCCCCAGCCCTGTGCCAGCCCTACCCCAGCCCAGCCCCGGTCCCAGCCCAGCCCAAGCCCTGGCCCAGCCCCAGCCCAAAACCCCATCCTTGCCCCCAGCCCAGCCCTAGCCCTGCCCCAGTCCCAGCCCCAGCCCAGCCCCAGATCTGGACCCAGCCCCAGCCCCACCCCAGCCTCATCCCAGCCCAGGCCCAGCCCTGCCCCAGCCCAGCCCCAGCCCAGGACCTAGCCCCAGTCACAGCCCCGGCCCCAGCGCAGCTCCAGCCCACCCCCATCCCAGCCCTGCCCCAGCCCTGCCCTCCGTCCAGCCCCAGCCCCAGACCGGCCCCAGTCCTGCCTCAGCCCTGGACACAGCCCACCCTGGACCCAGCCCCAGCCCCAGCCCAGCCCCATTCCTGCCCCAGCCTAGCCCCAGCCCCAGTCAAGCCCCTGCCCTGGACCCAGTCCCAGACCCAGCCCAGCCCCAGCCCAGCCCCAGCCACCGCCCGAGCCCCAGCCCTGCAACCATTCCAGCCCCAGCCTGACCCTGCACCCAGCCCTGCCCCAGCCCAGCCCTGCCCCGGCCCAGCCCCAGCCCCAGCCCCAGCCAAGCCCCACTCATGGCCCCATCCCCGGTCCCAGCCCAGCCCTGCCCCAGTCCCAGCCCTGCCCCGGCCCAGCCCCAGCCCAGCCCAAGCCCCAGCCCCAGCCCCAGCCCTGCCCCAGACCAGCCCCAGCCACAGCCCAGCCCCAGCCCTGGATCCAGCACCAGCCCCAGCCCCGGCCCCAGCCCAGCACTAGCCCAGCCCCAGCCCCACCCTCAGCCCCAGACCAGCTCCAGTCCCAGCCCAGCCCAGCCCTAGCCCTGCCCTCAGCCCAGCCCCAGCCCTGGACCAAGCCCCACCCCTGAGCCGAACCCAGCCCCAGCCTGGCCCCAGCCCTGCCCTAGCTCCAGCCCTAGCCCTGTCCCCAGCCTCGGCCCGTGCCCCTGCCCCAGTCCCAGTCCTGCCCCATCCCAGCCCCCAGCCCCAGCCCTGCCCTCAGCCCAGCCCCAGACCCAGCCTGGCCCCAGCCCTGTCCCCAACCCCAGCCCCAGCCACAGCCCTGCCCCAGCCGCAGCCCCAGGCCTGACCTCAGCCCTGCCCCTGCCCCGGCCCCAGACCCGGCCCCAGACTTGGCCCCAGCCCAGCCCCAGGCCTAGCCCTGCCCCAGTCCCTGCTCCAGACCCAGCCACAGCCCCAGCCCTGTGCCAGCCCTACCCCAGCCCAGCCCCGGTCCCAGTCCAGCCCAAGCCCTGGCCCAGCCCCAGCCCAAACCCCATCCTTGCCCCCAGCCCAGCCCTAGCCCTGCCCCAGTCCCAACCCCAGCCCAGCCCCAGCCCTGGACCCAGTCCCAGCCCCACCCCAGCCTCATCCCCAGCCCAGCCCCAGCCCCAGCCCCAGCCCCACCCTCGGCCCCAGCCCAACCCCTGACCCAGCCTTGCACCGGCCCAGCCCCAGCCCCAGTCCAGCCCCTGCCCTGGACCAACCACAGACCCATCGTGGACCCAGCCACAGCTGCAGCCCTCTCCCAGTCCCCGCACCAGCATCAGCCCCAGCCCCACCCCCGGCCCCCATCCCTGGCCCCAGCCCAGCCCTGCCCCAGCCCCCGCCCTGCCCCACCCCCAGCCTTGCACCGAACCCAGCCCCAGCCCTGCCCCAGCCCAGCCTTGCCCCGGCCCAGCCCCAGTCCAGCCCCTGCCCTGGACCCAGCCCCAGCCCCAGCCTGGCCCCAGTCCTGCCCCAGCCCCGGCCCCAGCCCCACCTTGGATCCAGCCCCAGCCCCAGCCCAGCCCCAGCCCTGCCCCAGCCTAGCCCCAGCCCCAGCCCAGCCCCAGCCACCGCCCAACCCCAGTCCTCCCCCCATCCCAGCCCCACCCACACCCTGGACCCAGCCCCTGCCCCAGCCCTGCCCCAGCCCCAGCCCTGCATCGAATTCAGCCCCAGCCCGGCCGCAGACCAGCCCCAGCTCCAGCCCCAGCCCAACCCCTGCCCTGGACCCAGCCCCAGCCCCAGCCCAGCCCCAGCCCCAGCCCCAGCCCCAGCCCTGCCCCAGCCCAGCCCCAGCCACAGCCCTGCCGCAGCCCAGCCCCCAGCCCCAGTCCTGCCCTCAGCCCAGCCCAGACCCAGCCTGGCCCCAGCCCTGCCCTCAGCCCCAGCCCCAGCCCCACCCTCGGCCCCAGCCCAGCACTGCCCCGGTCCAGCCCCAGCCCCAGCCCCAGCCCCAGCCAAGCCCCACTCATGGCCCCATCCCCGGTCCCAGCCCAGCCCTTCCCCAGCCCCAGCCCCAGCCCCAGCCCTGCCCCAGCCCAGCCCCAGCCCTGGATCCAGCCCCAGCCCCAGCCCCGGCCCCAGCCCAGCCCTAGCCCAGCCCCAGCCCTGCCCCAGCCCAGCCCCAGCCACAGCCCAGCCACAGCCCTGGACCCAGCCCCAGCCCAGCCCCAGCCCTAGCCCTGCCCTAGCCCAGCCCCAGCCCTGGACCAAGCCCCAGCCCTGAGCCGAACCCAGCCCCAGCCTGGCCCCAGCACTGCCCTAGCTCCAGCCCTAGGCCTGTCCCCAGCCTCGGCTCATGCCCCTGCCCCAGTCCCAGTCCTGCCCCATCCCAGCCCCCAGCCCCAGCCCTGCCCTCAGCCCAGCCCCAGGCCCAGCCTGGCCCCAGCCCTACCCTAGCTCCAGCCCCAGCCCTGTCCCCAGCCCCAGCCCTAGCCAAGCCCTGCCCTCAGCCCCAGCCCCAGCCCCAGCCCCACCCTCGGCCCCAGCCCAGCCCCTGCCCCAGCCCTGCCCCGGCCCAGCCCCAGCCCCAGCCCAGCCCCTGCCCTGGACCCAGGCCCAGCCCCAGCCCCAGCCCAGCCCCTGCCCTGGTCCCAGGCCCAGCCCCAGCCACAGCCCAGCCCCAGCCCTGGACTCAGCCCCAGTCACAGCCCCGGCCCCAGCGCAGCTCCAGCCCACCCCCATCCCCAGCCCTGCCCCAGCCATGCCCTCTGCCCAGCCCCAGCCCCAGCCCGGCCCCAGTCTTGCCTCAGCCCTGGACACAGCCCCACCCTGGACCCAGCCCCAGCCCCAGCCCAGGCCCAGCCCTGCCCCAGCCTAGCCCCAGCCCCAGTCAAGCCCCTGCCCTGGTCCCAGTCCCAGCCCCAGCCCTGCCGCAGCCCAGCCCCCAGCCCCAGTCTTGCCCTCAGCCCAGCCCAGACCCAGCCTGGCCCCAGCCCTGCCCTCAGCCCCAGCCCCAGCCCCACCCTCGGCCCCAGCCCAGCACTGCCCCGGCCCAGCCCCAGCCCCAGCCCCAGCCCCAGCCCCAGCCCCAGCCCCAGCCAAGCCCCACTCATGGCCCCATCCCTGGTCCCAGCCCAGCCCTTCCCCAGTCCCAGCCCTGCCCCAGCCCAGCCCCAGCCCAGCCCCAGCCCCAGCCCCAGCCCCAGCCCTGCCCCAGCCCAGCCACAGCCACAGCCCAGCCACAGCCCTGGACCCAGCCCCAGCCCAGCCCCAGCCCTAGCCCTGCCCCAGCCCAGCCCCAGCCCTGGACCAAGCCCCAGCCCTGAGCCGAACCCAGCCCCAGCCTGGCCCCAGCACTGCCCTAGCTCCAGCCCTAGGCCTGTCCCCAGCCTCGGCTCGTGCCCCTGCCCCAGTCCCAGTCCTGCCCCATCCCAGCCCCCAGCCCCAGCCCTGCCCTCAGCCCAGCCCCAGGCCCAGCCTGGCCCCAGCCCTACCCTAGCTCCAGCCCCAGCCCTGTCCCCAGCCCCAGCCCTAGCCAAGCCCTGCCCTCAGCCCCAGCCCCAGCCCCAGCCCCACCCTCGGCCCCAGCCCAGCCCCTGCCTCAGCCCTGTCCCGGCCCAGCCCCAGCCCCAGCCCAGCCCCTGCCCTGGACCCAGGCCCAGCCCCAGCCCCAGCCCAGCCCCTGCCCTGGTCCCAGGCCCAGCCCCAGCCACAGCCCAGCCCCAGCCCTGGACTCAGCCCCAGTCACAGCCCCGGCCCCAGCGCAGCTCCAGCCCACCCCCATCCCCAGCCCTGCCCCAGCCCTGCCCTCTGCCCAGCCCCAGCCCCAGCCCGGCCCCAGTCCTGCCTCAGCCCTGGACACAGCCCCACCCTGGACCCAGCCCCAGCCCCAGCCCAGCCCCAGCCCTGCCCCAGCCTAGCCCCAGCCCCAGTCAAGCCCCTGCCCTGGTCCCAGTCCCAGCCCCAGCCCAGCCCCAGCCCAGCCCCAGCCACCGCCGAGCCCCAGCCCTGCAACCAGTCCAGCCCCAGCCTGACCCTGCACCCAGCCCCAGCCCCAGCCCTCTCCCAGTCCCTGCCCCAGCAGCAGCCACAGCCCCAGCCCCGGCCCCATCCCCGGCCCCAGCCCAGCCCTGCCCCAGCCCCCGCCCTGCCCCAGCCCCAGCCCTGCCCCGAACCCAGCCCCAGCCTGGCCCCAGCCCTGCCCCAGCCCAGCACTGCCCCGGCCCAGCCCCAGCCCCAGCCCCAGCCCCAGCCAAGCCCCACTCATGGCCCCATCCCCGGTCCCAGCCCAGCCCTGCCCCAGTCCCTGCCCTGCCCCGGCCCAGCCCCAGCCCAGCCCAAGCCCCAGCCCAGCCCAAGCCCCAGCCCCACCCCCGGACCCATCCCCAGTCCCAGCCCAGCCGTAGCCCAGCCCTGCCCCAACCCCAGCCCTGCACCGAACCCAGCCCCAGCCCGGCCCCAGCCCAGCCCCAGCTCTGGCCCCAGCCCTGTCCCCAGCCCCGGCCCCTGCCCCAGCCCCAGCCCTAGCCCAGCCATGCCCTCAGCCCCAGCCCCAGCCCCAGCCCCACCCTCGGCCCCGGCCCAGTCCCAGCCCCAGCCCAGCCCCAGCCCAGCCCCAGCCACCGCCGAGCCCCAGCCCTGCAACCAGCCCTAGCCCTGACCTGGACCCAGCCCCAGCACCACCCCAGCCTCATCCCCTGCCCAGCCCCAGCCCTGCCCCAGCCCAAGCCCCAGCACCAGCCCCATCCCCATCCCCATCCCTGCCCCCAGCCCAGCCCCAGCCCCAGCCCTGCCCCAGCCCATCCCTAGACCCAGCTCCAGCCCAAGCCCTGCCCCAGTTCCTGCCCCAGCCCAGTCCTGGTCCCAGCCCAGCCACAGCCCAGCCCCAGCACTGCCCCAGCCCAGCCCCAGCCCCAGCCCAGCCCCAGCCCTGGACCCAGCCCCAGCCCCACCCCTGGCCCCATCCCAGCCCTAGCCCAGCCGTGCCCTCAGCCCAGCCCCAGCCCTGGACCAAGCCCCAGCCCTGAGCAGAACCCTGCCCCAGCCTGGCCCCAGCCCTGCCCTAGCTCCAGACCTAGCCCTGTCCCCAGCCTCGGCCCGTGCCCCTGCCCCAGTCCCAGTCCTGCCCCATCCCAGCCCCCAGCCCCAGCCCTGCCCTCAGCCCAGCCCCAGACCCAGCCTGTCCCCAGCCTGGTCCACAACCTCAGCCACAGCCCAGCCCCAGGCCCTGCCCCAGCCTAGACACAGCCCTGCCCCAGCCCTGGCTCCTGCCCCAGCCCTGTCCCCAGCCCCAGCCCCAGCCCTGCCCCAGCCCTGGCTCCTGCCCCAGCCCGGCCCTCAGCCCCAGCCCCAGCCCCAGCCCCACCCTCGGCCCCTGCCCCAGCCCTGCCCCGGCCCAGCCCCAGCCCCAGGACAGCCCCTGCCCTGGACCCAGGCCCAGCCCCAGCCCCAGCCCCAGCCCAGCCCCTGCCCTGGACCCAGGCCCAGCCCCAGCCACAGCCCAGCCACAGCCCTGGACCTAGCCCCAGTCACAGCCCCCGGCCCCAGCGCAGCTCCAGCCCACCCCCATCCCCAGCCCTGCCCCAGCCCTGCCCTCTGCCCAGCCCCAGCCCCAGCCTGGCCCCAGTCCTGCCTCAGCCCTGGACACAGCCCCACCCTGGACCCAGCCCCAGCCCCAGCCCAACCCCAGCCCTGCCCCAGCCTAGCCCCAGCCCCAGTCAAGCCCCTGCCCTGGACCCAGTCCCAGACCCAGCCCAGCCCCAGCCCAGCCCCAGCCACCGCCGAGCCCCAGCCCTGCAACCAGTCCAGCCCCAGCCTGACCCTGCACCCAGCCCCAGCCCCAGCCCTCTCCCAGTCCCCGCCCCAGCAGCAGCCACAGCCCCAGCCCCGGCCCCATCCCCAGCCCCAGCCCAGCCCTGCCCCAGCCCGCGCCCTGCCCCAGCCCCAGCCCTGCCCCGAACCCAGCCCCAGCCTGGCCCCAGCCCTGCCCCAGCCCAGCCCTGCCCCAGCCCAGCCTCAGCCGCAGCCCCAGCCCCAGCCAAGCCCCACTCATGGCCTCATCCCCGGTCCCAGCCCAGCCCTGCCCCAGTCCCAGCCTTGCCCCGGCCCAGCCCCAGCCCAGCCCAAGCCCCAGCCCCAGCCCCAGCCCTGCCCCAGACCAGCCCCAGCCACAGCCCAGCCCCAGCCCTGGATCCAGCACCAGCCCCAGCCCCGGCCCCAGCCCAGCCCTAGCCCAGCCCCAGCCCCACCCTCAGCCCCAGCCCAGCTCCAGTCCCAGCCCAGCCCCAGCCCTAGCCCTGCCCTAGCCCAGCCCTGTTGTCGGACAAGAGGGGACATGGGTCCCAGGAACACCTGTGCAATTCAGGCCTTGAAGAATTCTCTGTTGATAATATACTGGCGGAGTAGGAGATGTGAGAAAGTGCTGATTGCTTGGTATGCTGAAGTCCAGCTGCCCCTGAGATGGGAGGCAAGCAAGATAAGGAGGAGGCGAGATCTGAGAAAGAGAGCAATTAGGCCGGATGGAAGAATTCCACAGAGTTGTGAAAACAATGATGTAACCTTTTAGAGAGCAACCAATAGTATGTTGCCAAGTGGGCATAATTATAGCAAACTGTATATAAGATGTGTCTGATGCTCAATAAAATTGGAATCCGCTGATCAAATTGGTCGTTAAAGCGGCCCCCTTCTTGCAGTAAGTGGCGCTCGAACATGGGACCCTAATGAAGACAAACGTTAGGGTTTAAGAAGTTCTTCGGGACGTTGGGAGATTCGCAGTAAGCCGGGAGGCAAGAAGACGGCCGGCCCGGGATAGCAGTACCGGAGGCTGCAAGAAAAGGGAAGACAGCCTTGAAGCCGAAGACGCTGTAGAGCCGGAAACTGCTTAAACGAGGTCTGTGCGCACAGGTATTAACGTTTAAATACGGACATGGATAGGCAGGCAGCGTATGATTTATTTAAATGCTTTTTAGAAAAGCGACAGTGTAAGTTAAATTTTACATAGGAGTTGGTGCCGCTGTTAAGCTATGCAGAAGAGTTAGGATATTTTAAGGACCCAAATGAGGTGTTTGAAAGAGTGCAGTGGAAAACGTTTGGACAGGACTTGTGGCTGCATGGCTTAGATGATGAAAAACGAGCAAAGGAGTGTGGAAAATGGTGGAAGATGGTTATGACAGCATTGGATCAGCATCGTGCTGAGCAAGTGGCAGCTTATCAAGCCAGGGTACGATTAGATCATACGGACCCAAATGGAGCAAGTGTTACACATGCTGGGTTGCCTTTGTCAGAAGAGGTTCAGGATTATTTAAGAAAGGAGAAGGCTGCGTGTGTAAAAGGGTTAGGTGGCAGAGTCGAATTACAATCTGTAACACAGGACTCTGCTGGGGAGTCTTCCCCGTCTCTTTTAGCTGAGCAAATTGTACAGGACAAGAAAGTAGGTGAGGGAGAGAAGACAAACAGGGCGGTAGATCCTGGAGGTAGTGTTAAAGATCATGCAAGAAAGCACACAGAGTATTGGCGAAAGGTTGCAGAACACTTAAACGCCGAAGGAGATCAGGAAGGGTTTAGCCGGCTGGCTGCTTCACATCAAGCTTTTCCAGTAATGTATACACAGGTCCCTGGGGAGCAGAATGTTGTCCAGGCTGATGTAACCCAATTGCCATGGAAATTGTTATCTCAATTACGACAGACTGCGAGTCAGTTTGGGATTCAATCTGAACCAGCTAGACAGATGATTGATTTTATTTACATGAACTATAATATGTTACCTAGAGATTCTTATAATGTTATGAAGCTGATCCTAACAGCATCTCAATTTATGACATTTTTGAATGAGTGGGAACACCTAGCTAGACAATCAGCTGGAGTACAAAGACAGCAAAACGACCCACTATTTGATGTAACAGTAGATCAGTTGTGTGGAACAGGACAGTATGAGAGACCAGAGTTACAGGCACTTTTACAGCCGCCTGTTTTGCAAGCATCAGCCCAGATAGTGAGGATGGCTTTTGACAAGCAGAAGGATGGAAATGCAAATCCTCACTATATGGGAATTAAGCAAGGTAGACAGGAACCTCTTGGCGAATTTGTGGATAAGTTGCTTGCCGCACTTAGAGCAGCAAGCGTAGGAGAAGGTATCCGAGAGGCAATTTTAAGGCAGTGTTTAATGCAGAATGGGAACCAGCAGACGCAGCAGCTTATTACATCAGCAGATCCTAGATGGACGGTAGCTGAATTGTTGCAGAGGGCTCAGGACTTGCCAAGCAATCCGATGGCCATGTTGACGGAGGTGATTGGTAAGGGATTACAAAAACAGGCTGAGGCATTGTCAATGACAATGACAAAACAGTTTGAGCATAGTCAGCAGGTTATGGCAGCCTTAGTACCTTTGCGCACAGACTCGAAAGGGCAAGGCCGACCCTATAAGCAGTCATCAGATGAAATACAGTGTCATCGTTGCGGCAAAACGGGACATGTGCGGAGAAAATGTAAAATTCGCTCCGTGTGGTGCCAGAAATGCCAGTCCGACAATCACAACACGGTGGTCTGTCGGGGATCGGGAAACTCCCAGCGGAGCGCGAAAGGCCGCCGCGCTATGACACAAATGGTGACCGGCTCCGAGGGAGGCAACAACAGCAACCACAGCTCCGACCAGCCACAGGAGGGAGCCTCGGCTTGGACCTGGCGACCGCAGTAGATGTGACACTAACCAGCAAAGAGCCGCAAAGAGTGGCAACAGGCGTTTTTTGGACCTGTCATGATTAATGGACAACCGTGTGGGTGTTTATTGATTGGAAGATCGTCAGCCTCTATGGCTGGAATTATTGTATTAACAGGACTGATTGATGCAGACTTTACTGGAGAAATTCAGATTATGATACAGACAATATTTCCGCCTCTTGTTGTCCCATCACAAAGTAAAATAGCACAATTGATTCCATTGCCCCACCTGGCAGCAGGATTGCAGCCCTATAATCGCCAGAGTAGAGGAGATGGGGGTTTTGGATCCTCCACGGCTCCTTTGACTCTTTTCACCGCAGCTATGGACGAAAGGCCACAGATAAAAGCACAAGTTGCTTACGGTGACGAAACAATACGTCTTACGGCACTGATGGACACGGGAGCTGATGTGTCAGTAATATCACATTCTTGTTGGCCATCTATGTGGCCTACAACTACTGCAACGGCCTCGTTGGCAGGTGTTGGAGGTGTAAAAGTAGCAGCAACTTCGCCCCCATTACGGGTGACTTGTGATGGGACAACAATGACTGTGGTTTGTTCTGTTTTGCCCTTGCCCTCACCTGTACAAATGCTGCTGGGCAGAGATATTTTGGGTCAACTAGGTGCTGTCTTAACGACAAAAAACGTACGGTAGCGGTCACTGCATGGACTTTCCCGATTGCATTGCAATGGCATAATGACAATGCCGTATGGATCGAGCAATGGCCGCTTAAGGAGGAAAGTCTTCGAGCTGCCCACCAGTTGGTTGAAACACAATTACAACAAGGGCATTTAAAGTGTTCCACTAGCCCATGGAACACTCCTATTTTTGTGATCAAGAAAAAATCTGGGAAATACCGGCTTTTACATGACTTGCGAGCCATCAATAAACAAATATGGGCCATGGGCGCTTTACAACCCGGTTTACCATGTGCATCCATGTTACCAGCCACTTGGAGTTTATTGGTGATTGACTTAAAAGACTGTTTTTTCACCATCAAGTTACACCCACAGGATACTTGTCGATTTGCTTTTACCTTACCATCGATCAATCGGCAGGCACCAGCAGCACGATATGAATGGCTGGTGTTACCACAAGGAATGAAAAATTCGCCGACCCTGTGTCAATTATATGTTGCAGCGGCATTACAACCATTGCGCACGGCATGGCCTGACACAATTATATATCACTATATGGACGATATTTTGTTATGTCAGCAACAACAGTTTAGTACCCAACAAATGCAACAACTGCAACACAGTCTAGAAGCTATGGGCCTATTTATAGCCACAGAAAAGATTCAAAAGACAATGCCTATCAAATATTTAGGGTGGACAATTACGGAACAACAGATTAGCCCGCAAAAGTTGCAATTGCACACAGAACTTAAAACATTAAATGACGTGCAAAAATTTATGGGAGATATCCAGTGGTTGAGACCTGTGACAGGCATTACTAATGACATGTTGGAACCCTTAAAGCCCTTATTGAAAGGTATTGACCCTGCACAACCGGTTGTGGTATCAACTGATCAACATGATGCAATCCAACAAATTGTTCAACATATTACTCAAGGTTGTGTATCCCGCCGTGATCCTGATGTACCCATAGATGTTACTATACTTCTGGGACGACAACACTTAGTGGGTGCTCTCACTCAAGATTTAAAGAAAACGGGGGAAAGTACTAGGGTTTTGGAATGGATATTTCCGCCTCTGCAACCAAAGAGAACAATACAACAAAAAATTTTAATTTTAGCGGATCTGATAAAGACATGTCGTCTCAGATTGTGTAGCATCTCTGGTTGTGAACCAAATACCATTTATGTCCCTCTGAAAAAGGAGGACTTAGAATGGTTTTTGGGAAACTGTGATGATCTGGCAGCGGCTTGTCTTGCCAATGGAGCAGACATTGTAGCAGCACCACTGAAAAACAAGGTGTTGAACTGGATGTGTAATTATGAATGGATACAGAAACCGATATTTAGGGAACAGCCAATTAAAAATGCATTAACAGTATTTACAGATGCCGGCAAGAAGTCGATGACGGCGGTAGCAACATGGAAAGAAGAAGGCACATGGAGACAGCAAGTGCTGCCTGCGGAGAAGGGTGACTCTCTACAGACTCTAGAGCTTAAGGCTGTGGTTTGGGTGTTGCGAAACTGGATAAAGAAGCCTGTTAATGTGGTTTCGGACTCGATGTATGTTGTGGGGCTTGTTGCGAGAATTGAGGACTCGGCAATCAAAAGAGTTGCCAATGAGAGACTGTGGGAACTGTTATGGGAATTAAGAAGGGTCGTTAAGTTGAGGGCTGAAGAGTATAGCATCATACATATTCGAAGCCATAAGTTTACCCACGGTTTAGGAGAGGGGAATGCAAGAGCAGATAGACTAGTATCTGTGACAGCACCAGTACCACGATTTATTAGAGCCCGAGAGTCACATGGGATGTTTCATCAGAATGTGAAAGGTTTGGTGAGAGGTTTTCAAATACCTTATGCTGAGGCTAAAGCTATTGTGCAAGCATGTCCAATTTGTAGTCACATAAATAGAGGACTGGGTCTTGGTGTAGGAGTAAATCCCAGAGGTTTGGCAAGCAATGAAATATGGCAAATGGATGTTACTCATGTACCTGAATTTGGCAGGCAGAGGTATGTACATGTAACCATAGATACCTTTAGCCATATGATGTGGGCTTCAGCGCTAACAGGAGAAAAAGCAAAGGATGTTAGAAAACATCTGATAGCATGTTTTGCCGTAATGGGAGTTCCACAAACCATTAAGACAGATAATGGGCCAGCATATGTTAGTAAGAGTTTACAGGAATTTATGCAGTTATGGGACATCAAGCACATTACAGGGATTCCCCATTCTCCAACAGGACAGGCAGTGATAGAAAGAGCGAATCAGTATTTGCAAAAGCACAAGGAAGGAGAACCCTCTTCTCGGGTAAATTGGGTGTTGTTTGTGTTGAATCACCTGTGTATCTTTGGATCTGAGGACATACCACCAGTAGTAAAACACCAGCAGCAAGGGGGTTTAAGGTCTATACAGATGAAAGTACTTTAGAGGGACCAACAAACAGGGCGGTGGTTAGGACCCGTAGATGTGTTGTTTATTGGTAGAGGTTATTTTTGTGTGTCCACAGCAGAAGGACCTCGTTGGATCCCGAGTCGGTGGATAAGACCAGCCCCAGTAACGGCAGGCAATACGATAACGCCCAGTGACGGTAGACAATACAACGATCTGAAAGATGAAGAGGATAATCGTTGTGCTGATAATGGAGCTGATAGGATGTGCTGCGATTTATGATATAAATCCTAGAACTAACATGTGGGTGACCTGGGCCAATATGACAGGACAATCAGAGTTTTGTCTATCACTACAGTCAGCTGGGGATCCCTTTAGGACATGCTTAATAGGAATGCCAGGATATGTTAAGAATCAATTTGCAGCATATTCTACAGGAGTTTGTCTAAAGGCTGATAAGGAATCTGAATGTACAGCGAAGTTAGTACAAGGCTTAAATACCGCATTATCTTGGCCCCCCTCAAGAGTTAGAGTTATTAGGAGCAATGAAAGTTAAAAATGAGTCTCAGACGTGTGTGTATTTTGGGGGGTTTTATGAGCAATGCAAAAAATTGGAGGGCCAAGCTAATCTGTATTTAACCGCGTTTGGTAATGTACAATTAAGGGATCAGTTTAATCAGATGTTGCAGCAAGCTAGAAGCAAGGCTTTTGCACAATATGTTAAATCATTATCAAGTAAAGGCTGGATGGACTTGACACCCAAAGAGTTAGCAGACTATAATGCTACTGGGGATTTTTGTGGGTTTAGTCAAAATAAACCGCTAGGAGCATATGGGATTAATGGCAAACGGTCCTTATGGAACAACAATACGGCAAAGGCGTTACCACCAGGCATATTTTTGATATGTGGAGCACGAGCTTGGCAGGGAGTTCCTGCCAACATATTTGGGGGACCATGTTACTTAGGCCGTTTGACCTTAATGGCTCCGAGCTATCGGCAATGGTTGAATGTTAGCCAAGAAAAGCGAACAAAAAGAAGCTTAAAAACCTTAGGTAAAAATTGTAAGGATGAAGTGGAATTATGGTCCAAGCCAGCAAACGCGTTTGCATCGATATTAGCGCCAGGAGTTGCTGCTGCGCAAGCATTAAGACAGATAGAAAAGTTAGCTTGTTGGTCTGTCAAGCAAGCCAACGTCACAAATATTGTATTGCAGGAATTACTGATGGACCAAGATAGCATGAGGCATGCATTATTGCAAAATAGAGCAGCTATAGATTTTTTGCTTTTGGCCCAAGGGCATGGTTGCGAGGATGTAGAAGGTATGTGCTGCTTCAATTTGTCGGATCATAGTTTGTCAATCCATAAGGAAATAGATTGGTTAAAAGAACATACCAAAAAGATCAAACAAGATGATAATATAATTGATATGTGGTTAAAAGCATTATTGGGTTCTTGGGCGGGTATATTCCTGCCGATTATTAAGGAAGCTGTTAGAATATTGATTATTGTGGTAATTGTTGTTATTGTTGTTAAGATTGTTTATAATTGTATTATGAATAGGATTAATAAGTTATCAGGAAGCTTTGTAGTTGTTAAAGAAAACGGGGGAATTACTGTGGAGAAATGGATCGCTCAGAAAGCTCTCGATACAGCAACAGACTTCTCAGAACATGACCTGCAGAAGCATCGAACCCGTGCTCAGACTACCAGAGACTTGATTGAACTAGTGTAACCCTGAAAGCCGAGAATAACCCCTGAGTTATTTACGACCCTGAGAGCTCTGGAGAGCCCCGAAGAACTGATAAGCAGAAACTTGTGATCAGCTGTGTCAGGATGTGTAAACTGCAAGAGGAGGAGTCGACCCCAGTTATGTGCCAGTAAGATAATGGCTAGTAGGCATAATTAGCTGAAGTTGTACTTAAGCTTGTCTGACGCTCTAATAAGCAAGAGAGAGAGAGAGTATCCCGTAGCAAAAAAAAAAAAAAAAAAAAAGGGGTTTTTTAATGGTACCAATAAAAGAATTACTAGGATGAGCAAAAAACATTATTGTGGGTAATTTTTAGATTGAGCAAAGCAATGAAGCTCTTTTGCTCTTGCTGATTGCCTACAAGTTTTCTGTCTGTAAGGCTAGAGCCTGGCCAGATCTACCTTTACAGATTAAAGAAATCTTGCTACCCTTAAACAAATTATGATTTTTGACCATCCTAGAGAAAATAAAGATGCAACATAACAGGTAATAATGAATTGATTGAACTTTTTCAGACATGTCTGATAGGGATACCCAGACTTAATGTAAATATGTTTGTTAATTATAGTAGTAAGTTTTAAGGTTCTTAGGTATTATTGTACTCATTTTGATTATTGTTAAACTTGTTTATAATTGTATTATGCAAAGTGTTCAAAGAATAACTTCCAAGGCCTTACTTGCACAAAAGAAAAACGGGGGAATTGTTGTCGGACAAGAGGGGACATGGGTCCCAGGAACACCTGTGCAATTCAGGCCTTGAAGAATTCTCTGTTGATAATATACTGGCGGAGTAGGAGCTGTGAGAAAGTGCTGATTGCTTGGTATGCTGAAGTCCAGCTGCCCCTGAGAAGGGAGGCAAGCAAGATAAGGAGGAGGCGAGATCTGGGGAAGAGAGTAATTAGGCCGGAAGGAAGAATTCCACAGAGTTGTGAAAACAATGATGTAACCTTTTTAGAGAGAAACCAATAATATGTTGCCAAGTGGGCATAATTACAGTAAACTGTATATAAGATGTGTCTGATGCTCAATAAAGTTGGAATCCGCTGATCAAATTGGTCGTTAAAGCGGCCCCCTTCTTGCAGTACAGCCCCAGCCCTGGACCAAGCCCCACCCCTGAGCCGAACCCAGCCCCAGCCTGGCCCCAGCCCTGCCCTAGCTCCAGCCCTAGCCCTGTCCCCAGCCTCGGCCCGTGCCCCTGCCCCAGTCCCAGTCCTGCCCCATCCCAGCCCCCAGCCCCAGCCCTCCCCCTCAGCCCAGCCCCAGACCCAGCCTGGCCCCAGCCCTGTCCCCAACCCCAGCCCCAGCCACAGCCCTGCCCCAGCCGCAGCCCCAGGCCTGACCTCAGCCCTGCCCCGGCCCCAGCCCCAGCCCCAGACTTGGCCCCAGCCCAGCCCCAGGCCTAGCCCTGCCCCAGTCCCTGCTCCAGACCCAGCCACAGCCCCAGCCCTGTGCCAGCCCTACCCCAGCCCAGCCCCGGTCCCAGCCCAGCCCAAGCCCTGGCCCAGCCCCAGCCCAAACCCCATCCTTGCCCCCAGCCCAGCCCTAGCCCTGCCCCAGTCCCAGCCCCAGCCCAGCCCTAGCCCTGCCCCATTCCCAGCCCCAGCCCAGCCCCAGCCCCAGCCGCAGCCCCACTCTCGGCCCCAGCCCAACCCCTGACCCAGCCTTGCACCGGCCCAGCCCCAGCCCCAGTCCAGCCCCTGCCCTGGACCAACCACAGACCCATCGTGGACCCAGCCACAGCTGCAGCCCTCTCCCAGTCCCCGCACCAGCATCAGCCCCAGCCACACCCCCGGCCCCATCCCCGGCCCCAGCCCAGCCCTGCCCCAGCCCCAGCCTTGCACCGAACCCAGCCCCAGCTTTGCCCCAGCCCAGCCTTGCCCCGGCCCAGCCCCAGTCCAGCCCCTGCCCTGGACCCAGCCCCAGCCCCAGCCCGGCCCCAGTCCTGACCCAGACCCGGCCCCAGCCCCAACTTGGACCCAGCCCCAGCCCCAGTCCAGCCCCAGCCCTGCCCGAGCCTAGCCCCAGCCCCAGCCCAGCCCCAGCCACCGCCCAGCCCCAGCCCTCCCCCAGCCCAGCCCCACCCACACCCTGGACCCAGCCCCTGCCCCAGCCCTGCCCCAGCCCCAGCCCTGCACCGAATTCAGCCCCAGCCCGGCCGCAGCCCAGCCCCAGCTCTGGCCCCAGCCCTTTCCCCAGCCCTGGCCTCTGCCCCAGCCCCAGCCGTAGTCCAGCCATGTCCTCAGCCCCAGCCCCAGCCAAAGCCCCACCGTCGGCCCCAGCCCAGCCCCTGCCCCAGCCTTGCCCCGGCCCAGCCCCAGCTCCAGCCCCAGCCCAACCCCTGCCCTGGACCCAGCCCCAGCCCCAGCCCAGCCCCAGCCCCAGCCCCAGCCCTGCCCTAGCCCAGCCCCAGCTCCACCCTCAGCCCCAGCCCAGCTCCAGCCACTGCCCAGCCACAGCCCTGGACCCAGCCCCAGCCCAGCCCCATCCCAAGTCCGGCCCCAGTACTGCCCCAGCCCCAACCCCAGCCCCACCCTGGACCCAGCCCCAGCCCCAGCCAGCCCCAGCCAGCCCCAGCCCAGCCCCAGCCCCAGTCCAGCCCCACACTGGACCCAGCCCCAGCCCCACCCCAGCCCCAGCCCAGCCCCAGCCCCGGCCCCAGCCCCTGCCCTGGACCCAGTCCCAGCCCCAGCCCAGCCTCAGCCCAGCCCCAGCCCCACCATGGACCCACCCCAGCCCCAGCCCAGCCCCAGCCCAGCCCCAGCCCCGGCCCCAGCCCCTGCCCTGGACCCAGTCCCAGCCCCAGCCCTGCCCCCAGGCCAGACCCAGCCCCACCCTGGACCCAGCTCCAGCCTCAGCCCTGCCCCAGCCCAAGCCCCAGCCCCAGCCCCAGCCCCAGCCCTATCCCCATCCGTTCCCCCAGCCCAGCCCAACCCCATCCCCATCTCTGCCCCCAGCCCAACCCCAGCCCCAGCCCTACCCCAGCCCAGCCCCAGCCACCGCCCAGCCCCAGGCCTAGCCCCAGCCTAGCCCCAGCCCTGCCCCAGACCAGCCACAGCCCAGCCCCAGGCCCAGCGCCAACCTAACCCCAGCCCTGCCCCAGACGCAGCCCCAGGCCTGACCTTAGCCCTGCCCCAGCCCTGGCTCCTGCCCAAGCCCTGGCTCCAGCCCCAGCCCCAGCCATGCCCATGCCTTGGTTCCAGCCCCAGCCCCAGCCCTGCGCCAACCCAGCCCCAGCCCAAGGCCCAGCCTCAAGCCTAGTCCTGCCCCAGCTCAAGCCCCAATCCAGCCCCAGGCCTGACCTCAGCCCTGCCCCAGCCCTAGCTCCTGCCCCAACCCTGGCTCCAGCCCCAGCCCCACCCTCGCCACCAGCCCAGCCCCAGCCCCAACCTTGGCCCCAGCCCAGCCCCAGTTCCAGCCCTGCCCCAGCCCTGCCCCTGTCGCGGCCCCAGACCCAGCCCCAGCCCTGCCCCAGCCTCAGTTCTGCCCCAGCCCCGGACCCAGCCCCAGCCCCAGGCCTGCCCCCAACCCAGCCCCATCCATGCCCCCAGCCCAGACCTGCCCCCAGCCCCAGCCCAAGGCCCAGCCTCCAGCCTACTCTAGCCCCAGCCCCGGCCCCAACCTCAGTCCCAGCCCTACCTCAGGCCCCAGCTCCTGCCCCCAGCCCAGCCCCAGCCCTGCGTCAGCCCTGCCCCAGCCCTAGTCCCCTGCCCACCCCCAGCACAGCACCAGCACAGCCCCAGCCCTAGACCCAGACCAGCCCCAGCCCCAGCCCAGCCCCTGCCCTGCACCCAGCCCCAGCCCCAACCCAGCCTCATCCCCAGACCAGGCCCAGCCCTGCCCCGGCCCAGCCCCAGCCCCAGCCCCAGCCAAGCCACACTCACGGCCCCAACCCCGGCCCCAGCCCCAGCCCCAGCCCTGCCCCAGCACAGCCACAGCCACAGCCCTGCCCCAGCCCTGGATCCAGCCCCAGTCGCAGCCCCGGCCCCAGCCCAGCCCTAGCCCAGCCCCAGCCCCACCCTCAGCCCCAGCCCAGCTCCAGCCACAGCCCAGCCACAGCCCTGGACCCAGCCCCAGCCCAGCCCCAGCCCCAGCCCTGCCCTAGCCCAGCCCCAGCCTGGCCCCAGCCCCAGCCCTAGCTCCTCCCTAGCCCTGTCCCCAGCCTCGGCCCGTGCCCCTGCCCCAGTCCCCAGTCCTGCCCCATCCCAGGCCCCAGCCCCAACCCTGCCCCCAGCCCAGCCCCAGACCCAGCCTGGCCCCAGCCCTGTACCGAGCCCCAGCCACAGCCCAGCCCCAGGCCCAGCCGCAGCCTAGCCCCAGCCCTGCCCCAGCCCCAGCCCCAGGCCTGACCTCAGCCGTGCCCCATCCCTGGCCCCAGGCCCCAACCCTGGCTCCAGCCCCAGCCCCAGCCCTGCCCAAGCCTTGGTTCCAGCCCCAGCCCCAGCCCTGCGCCAACCCAGCCCCAGCCCAAGGCCCAGCCTCAAGCCTAGTCCTGCCCCAGCCCTGGTCCCAATCCAGCCCCAGCCCTACCCCTACCTCAGCCCTAGCCCCAGCCCTGTCCGCAGCCCCAGCCCCAGCTCCAACCCCACCCTCGCCACCAGCCCAGCCCCAGCCCCAACCTTGGCCCCAGCCCAGCCCCAGTTCCAGCCCTGCCCCAGCCCTGCCCCTGCCCCGGCCCCAGCCCCGGCCCCAGACTCGGCCCCAGCCCAGCCCCAGGTCTAGCCCTGTGCCAGCCCTACCCCAGCCCAGCCCCGGTCCCAGCCCAGCCCAAGCCGTGGCCCAGCCCCAGCCCAAACCCCATCCTTGCCCCAGCCCAGCCCTAGCCCTGCCCCAGTCCCAGCCCCAGCCCAGCCCCAGCCCTGGACCCAGCCCCAGCCCCACCCCAGCCTCATCCCCAGCCCATGCCCAGCCCTGCCCAGCCCCGCCCAGCCCCAGCCCTGCACCGAACCCAACCCCAGCCCGGCCCCAGCCCTGTCCCCAGCCCCGGCCCCTACCCCAGCCCCAGTCCTAGCCCAGCCCTGCCCTCAGCCCCAGCCCAGCCCCTGTCCCAGCCCTGCCCCGGCCCTGGACCCAGCCCCAGCCCAGCCCCAGCCACAGCCCCAGCCCAGCCCCAGCCCCAGCGCAGCCCCAGCCCTGGACCCAGCCCCAGTCGCAGCCCAGGCCCCACCCTCAGCCCAGCCCAGCTCCAGCCACAGCCCAGCCACAGCCCTGGATCCAGCCCCAGTCGCAGCCCCGGCCCCAGCCCAGCCCTAGCCCAGCCCCAGCTCCACCCTCAGCCCCAGCCCAGCTCCAGCCACAGCCCAGCCACAGCCCTGTCCCCAGCCCCAGCCCAGCCCCAGCCCCAGCCCTGCCCTAGCCCAGCCCCAGCCCTGGACCAAGCCCCTCCCCTGAGCCGAACCCAGCCCCAGCCTGGCCCCAGCCCCAGCCCTAGCTCCAGCCCTAGCCCTGTCCCCAGCCTCGGCCCGTGCCCCTGCCCCAGTCCCAGTCCTGCCCCATCCCAGGCCCCAGCCCCAGCCCTGCCCCCAGCCCAGCCACATACCCAGCCTGGCCCCAGCCCTGTCCCGAGCCCCAGCCACAGCCCAGCCCCAGGCCCAGCCGCAGCCTAGCCCCAGCCCTGCCCCAGCCCCAGCCCCAGGCCTGACCTCAGCCGTGCCCCATCCCTGGCTCCTGCCCCAACCCTGGCTCCAGCCCCATCCCCAGCCCTGCCCAAGCCTTGGTTCCAGCCCCAGCCCCAGCCCTGCGCCAACCCAGCCCCAGCCCAAGGCCCAGCCTCAAGCCTAGTCCTGCCCCAGCCCTGGTCCCAATCCAGCCCCAGCCCTACCCCTACCTCAGCCCTAGCCCCAGCCCTGTCCGCAGCCCCAGCCCCAGCCCCACCCTCGCCACCAGCCCAGCCCCAGCCCCAACCTTGGCCCCAGCCCAGCCCCAGTTCCAGCCCTGCCCCAGCCCTGCCCCTGCCCCCGGCCCCAGTCCCGGCACCAGACTCGGCCCCAGCCCAGCCCCAGGTCTAGCCCTGTGCCAGCCCTACCCCAGCCCAGCCCCGGTCCCAGCCCAGCCCAAGCCGTGGCCCAGCCCCAGCCCAAACCCCATCCTTGCCCCAGCCCAGCCCTAGCCCTGCCCAAGTCCCAGCCCCAGCCCAGCCCCAGCCCTGGACCCAGCCCCAGCCCCACCCCAGCCTCATCCCCAACCCAGGCCCAGCCCTGCCCAGCCCCGCCCAGCCCCAGCCCTGCACCGAACCCAACCCCAGCCCTGCCCCAGCCCTGTCCCCAGCCCCGGCCCCTTCCCCAGCCCCAGTCCTAGCCCAGCCCCACCCTCAGCCCCAGCCCAGCCCCAGCCCAGCCCCAGCCCCAGCACAGCCCCAGCCCTGGACCCAGCCCCAGTCGCAGCCCCGGCCCCACCCTCAGCCCAGCCCAGCTCCAGCCACAGCCCAGCCACAGCCCTGGACACAGCCCTAGCCCAGCCCCTGCCCTGGACCAAGCCCCAGCCCTGAGCCAAACCCAGCCCCAGCCTGGCCCCAGCCCTGCCCTAGCTCCAGCCCTAGCCCTGTCCCCAGCCTCGGCCCGTGCCCCTGCCCCAGTCCCAGTCCTGCCCCATCCCAGCCCCCAGCCCCTGCCCTGCCCTCAGCCCAGCCCCAGACCCAGCCTGGCCCCCAGCCCTGTCCCCAGCCCCAGCCCCAGGCCCAGCCCCAGCCCCAGCCCCAGCCCTGCCCCTGCCGCAGCCCCAGGCCTGACCTCAGCCCTGCCCCAGCCCTGGCTCCTGCCCCAACCCTGGCTCCAGCCCCAGCCCAACCCTCGCCACCAGCCCGGCCCCAGCCCCAACCTTGGCCCCAGCCCTGCCCCAGCCCCGGCCCCAGACTCGGCCCTAGCCCAGCCCCAGGCCTAGCCCTGTGCCAGCCCAGCCCCAGCCCAGCCCCGGTCCCCCCCCAGCCCAAACCCTGGCCCAGCCCCAGCCCAAACCCCATCCTTGCCCCCAGCCCAGCGTTAGCCCGGCCCCAGTCCCAGCCCTGCCCCAGTCTCAGCCCCAGCCCAGCCCCAGCCCTGGACCCAGCCCCAGCCCCATCCCAGCCTCATGCCCAGCCCAGGCCCAGCACTACGCCAGCCCCAGCCCCAGCCCCACCCCCGGACCCATCCCCGGCCCTAGCCCAGCCGTAGCCCAGCCCTGTCCCAGACCCCGCCCTGCCCAGCCCCAGCCCGGCCGCGGCCCTGCCCCAGCCTGGCCCCAGCCCTAGCCCCAGCCCCAGGCCCATCCCAGCCCCCAGCCCCAGCCCTGCCCTCAGCCCAGCCCTGTCCCCAGCCTGGCCCCAGCCCTGTCCCCAGCCCCAGGCCCAGCCCCAGCCCCAGCCCCAGCCCGGCCCCAGCCGCAGCCCCAGGCCTGACCTCAGCCCTGCCCCAGCCCTAGCTCCTGCCCCAACCCTGGCTCCAGCCCCAGCCCCACCCTCGCCACCAACCCAGCCCCAGCCCCAACCTTGGCCCCAGCCCAGCCCCAATTCCAGCCCTGCCCCAGCCCTGCCCCTGTCGCGGCCCCAGCCCCAGCCCCAGCCCCAGCCCTGCCCCAGCCTCAGTTCTGCCCCAGCCCCGGACCCAGCCCCAGCCCCAGCCCTGCCCCCAACCCAGCCCCATCCATGCCCCCAGCCAAGACCTGCCCCCAGCCCCAGCCCAAGGCCCAGCCTCCAGCCTACTCCAGCCCCAGCCCCGGCCCCAACCTCAGTCCCAGCCCTACCTCAGGCCCCAGCTCCTGCCCCCAGCCCAGCCCCAGCCCTGCGTCAGCCGTGCCCCAGCCCTAGTCCCCTGCCCACCCCCAGCACAGCACCAGCACAGCCCCAGCCCCAGACCCAGACCAGCCCCAGCCCCAGCCCAGGCCCTGCCCTGCACCCAGCCCTAGCCCCAACCCAGCCTCATCCCCAGACCAGGCCCAGCCCTGCCCCGGCCCAGCCCCAGCCCCAGCCCCAGCCAAGCCCCACTCACGGCCCCAGCCCCGGCGCCAGCCCAGTCCTGCCCCAACCCAGCCCTGCCTCGGCCCAGCCCCAGCCCAGCCCCAGCCCCAGCCCCAGCCCCAGCCCTGCCCCAGCACAGCCACAGCCATAGCCCAGCCCCAGCCCTGTATCCAGCCCCAGTCGCAGCCCCGGCCCCAGCCCAGCCCTAGCCCAGCCCCAGACCCACCCTCAACCCCAGCCCAGCCCCAGCCCCAGCCCTGCCCTAGCCCAGCCCCAGCCCTGGACCAAGCCCCACCCCTGAGCTGAACCCAGCCCCGGCCTGGCCCCAGCCCCAGCCCTAGCTCCTCCCTAGCCCTGTCCCCAGCCTCGGCCTGTGCCCCTGCCCCAGTCCCAGTCCTGCCCCATCCCAGGCCCCAGCCCCAACCCTGCCCCCAGCCCATCCCCAGACCCAGCCTGGCCCCAGCCCTGTCCCGAGCCCCAGTCACAGCCCTGCCCCAGCCCCAGCCCCAGGCCTGACCTCAGCCCTGCCCCAGCCCTGGCTCCTGCCCCAACCCTGGCTCCAGCCCCAGCCCCAGCCCTGCCCAAGCCTTGGTTCCAGCCCCAGCCCCAGCCCTGCGCCAACCCAGCCCCAGCCCAAGGCCCAGCCTCAAGCCTAGTCCTGCCCCAGCCCTGGTCCCAATCCAGCCCCAGCCCTACCCCTAGCTCAGCCCTAGCCCCAGCCCTGTCCGCAGCCCCAGCCCCAGCCCCAGCCCCACCCTCGCCACCAGCCCAGCCCCAGCCCCAACCTTGCACCCAGCCCAGCCCCAGTTCCAGCCCTGCCCCAGCCCTGCCCCTGCCCCGGCCCCAGCCCCGGCCCCAGACTCGGCCCCAGCCCAGCCCCAGGTCTAGCCCTGTGCCAGCCCTACCCCAGCCCAGCCCCGGTCCCAGCCCAGCCCAAGCCCTGGCCCAGCCCCAGCCCAAACTCCATCCTTGCCCCAGCCCCAGCCCTAGCCCTGCCCCAGTCCCAGCCCCAGCCCAGCCCCAGCCCTGGACCCAGCCCCAGCCCCACCCCAGCCTCATCCCCAGCCCAGGCCCAGCCCTGCCCAGCCCCGCCCAGCCCCAGCCCTGCACCGAACCCAACCCCAGCCCGGCCCCAAGCCTCTCCCCAGCCCCGGCCCCTTAACCAGCCCCAGTCCTAGCCCAGCCCTGCCCTCAGCCCCAGCCCCAGCCCCAGCCCCAGCCCGGCCCCAGCCGCAGCCCCAGGCCTGACCTCAGCCCTGCCCCAGCCCTAGCTCCTGCCCCAACCCTGGCTCCAGCCCCAGCCCCACCCTCGCCACCAGCCCAGCCTCAGCCCCAACCTTGGCCCCAGCCCAGCCCCAGTTCCAGCCCTGCCCCAGCCCTGCCCCAGCCCTGGCCCCAGACTCGGCCCTAGCCCAGCCCCAGGCCTAGCCCTGTGCCAGCCCTACCCCAGCCCAGCCCCGGTCCCCCCCCAGCCCAAACCCTGGCCCAGCCCCAGCCCAAACCCCATCCTTGCCCCCAGCCCAGCGTTAGCCCGGCCCCAGTCCCAGCCCTGCCCCAGTCTCAGCCCCAGCCGAGACCCAGCCCGGGACCCAGCCCCAGCCCCACCCTCAGCCCCAGCCCAGCCCCTGTCCCAGCCCTGCCCCGGCCCAGCCCCAGCCCCAGCCCCAGCCCAGCCCCTGCCCTGGACCCAGCCCCAGCCCAGCCCCAGCCACAGCCCCAGCCCAGCCCCAGCCCAACCCCAGCCACAGCCCAGCCCCAGCCCTGGACCCAGCCCCAGTCGCAGCCCCAGCCACACCCTCAGCCCCAGCCCAGTTCCAGCCACAGCCCAGCCACAGACCTGGACCCAGCCCCAGCCCAGCCCCAGCCCCAGCCCTGCCCTCAGCCCAGCACCAGCCCCAGGCCAGCCCCAGCCCCAGCCCTGCCCTAGCCCAGCCCCAGCCCCGGACCCAGCCCCAGCCCCACCCTCTCCCAGCCCTCTACCAGTCCCTGTCCCAGCCCCACCTCCGGCCCCAGCCCTGGCCCCAGCCAAGCCCTGCCCCGGCCCAGCCCTAGCCCAGCCCCACCCTCAGCCCCAGCACAGCCCCAGCCCCAGCCCTACCGCTACCTCAGCCATAGCCCCAGCCCTGTGCCAGCCCTACCCCGGCCCAGCCCCAGCCCCAGCCCCAGCCCCAGCCCAACCCCAGCCACAGCCCAGCCACAGCCCCAGCCACAGCCCTGCCCCAGCCCTGGACCCAGCCCCAGCCCAACCCGAGCCCCAGCCCGGACCCAGCCCCAGCCACAGCCCAGCCCCAGCCACAGCCCTGCCCCAGCCCTGGACCCAGCCCCAGCCCCAAACCCAGCCCCAGCCCCACCCCCGGCCCCATCCCCGGCCCCAGCCCATCCCTAGCCCAGCCCTGTCCCAGCCCCAGCCCTAGCCCAGCCCTGCCCTGCCCCAGTCCCAGCCCCAGCCCCGGCCTCAGCCCAGCCCTAATCTAGCCCTGCCCCAGCCCCAGGCCTAACCCAGCCGTGCCCTCAGACCAGTCCCAGCCCCAGCCCAGCCCCAGCCCCAGACCCAGCCTGGTCCCAGCCCTGTCCCCAGCCCCAGCCCAGCCCCAGCCCTGGAACCAGCCCCAGTCGCAGCCCCGGCCCCAGCCCAGCCCTAGCCCAGCCCCAGACCCACACTCAGCCCCAGCCCAGCTCCAGCCACAGCCCAGCCACAGCCCTGGACCCAGCCCCAGCCCAGCCCCAGCCCCAGCCCTGCCCTAGCCCAGCCCCAGCCCTGGACCAAGCCCCACCCCTGAGCCGAACCCAGCCCCAGCCCTGCCCCCATCGCCAGCCCTGCCCCAGCCTTGCCCTCAGCCCAGCCCCAGCCCCAGCGCGGACCCAGTCCTGCCCCAGCCCTGGACACAGCCCCACCCTGGACCCAGCCCCAGCCCAGCCCCAGCCCAGCCCCAGCCACCGCCCAGCCCCAGCACTGGACCCAGCCCCAGCCCCAGCCCTCTCCCAGTCCCCGCCACAGCCCCAGCCCCAGCCCCAGCCCCGGCCCCAGCCAAGCCCCACTCACGGCCCCATCCCCGGCCCCAGCCCAGCCGTAGCCCAGCCCCAGCCCCACCCTCAACCCCAGCCCAGCTCCTGCCACAGCCCCAGCCCCACCCTCGGCCCCAGCCCAGCCCCTGCCCCAGCCCTGCCCCGGCCCACCACATCCCCAGCCCTGCCCCAGCCCTGCCCCAGACCCAGACCCAGCCCCAGTCCCAGCCCCAGCCCTGCCCCAGCCTCAGTCCTGCCCCAGCCCCGGCCCCAGCCCCAGCCCCAGCCCTGCCCCCAACCCAGCCCCAGCCATGCACCCAGCCCAGACCTGCCCCCAGCCCCAGTCCAAGGCCCAGCCTCCAGCCGACTCCAGCCCCAGCCCTGGCCCCAACCTCAGTCCCAGCCCTACCTCAGGCCCCAGCCCGTGCCCCCAGGCCAGCCCCAGCCCGGCGTCAGCCCTGCCCCAGCCCTAGGCCCCAGCCCACCCCCAGCACATCACCAGCACAGCCCCAGCACTAGACCCAGCCCAGTCCCAGCCCCAGCCCAGCCACTGCCCTGGACCCAGCCCTAGCCCCAACCCAGCCTAATCCCCAGCCCAGGCCCAGCCCTGCCCCGGCCCCAGCCCCAGCCCCAGCCCCAGCCAAGCCCCACTCACGGCCACATCCCCGGCCCAAGCCCTGCCCCCAGCCCAGCCCCAGCCTGGCCCCAGCCCTGCCCCAGCCCAGCCCTGCCTCGGCCCAGCCCCAGCCCAGCCCCAGCCCCAGCCCCAGCCCCAGCCCTGCCCCAGCACAGCCAAAGCCACAGCCCAGCCCCAGCCCTGGATCCAGCCCCAGTCGCAGCCCCGGCCCCAGCCCAGCCCTAGCCCAGCCCCAGCCCCACCCTCAGCCCCAGCCCAGCTCCAGCCACAGCCCAGCCACAGCCCTGGACCCAGCCCCAGCCCAGCCCCAGCCCCAGCCCTGCCCTAGCCCAGCCCCAGCCCTGGACCAAGCCCCACCCCTGAGCCCAACCCAGCCCCAGCCCCACCCTCAGCCCCAGCCCTGCCTAGCCCCAGCCCTGCCCCAGCCGCAGCCCCAGGCCTGACCTCAGCCCTGCCCCAGCCCTGGCTCCTGCCCCAACCCTGGCTCCATCCCCAGCCCCAGCCCTGCCCAAGCCTTGGTTCCAGCCCCAGCCCCAGCCCTGCGCCAACCCAGCCCCAGCCCAAGGCCCAGCCTCAAGCCTAGTCCTGCCCCAGTCCTGGCCCCAATCCAACCCCAGCCCTACCCCTACCTCAGCCCTAGCCCCAGCCCT
>NW_027145073.1:0-28344 GCF_026170545.1 Melanerpes formicivorus
CCCCAGTCCCAGCCCAGCCCCAGCTCTGACCCCAGCCCAGTCCCCTGCCCAGCCCCCTACCCCAGCCCCTGCCCCATTCCCAGACCTAGCCCATCCCTGCCGTCAGGCCAGGCCCCAGTCCCAGCCCCAGCCCCAGCTCTGACCCCAGCCCTGGTCCCAGCCCCTGCCCCAGCCACCAGCTCCAGCTCCAGCCCTATCCCCAACCCCAGTGCCCCAGCCCTGGCCCGGAACCCAGCCCAGCCCTGCCACAGTACTGCCCCAGCCCCAGCCCTGCCCCAGCACCATCACTTCCCAGCACCCAGCACCAGCCTCAATTCTGGACCCAGCCCCGGACCCAGCCCAACCTCCAGCCCCAGCCCCCAGCCCTGCCCCAGTCCCGGCCCCACCCCAGCGCCAGTCCCAGCCCTGCCCCAGTCCTACCCCCAGCCTAGCCCCAGCCTCATCCCCCAACCCTGCCTCAGCCCCAGCCCAGCCCCAGCCCTGCCCCAGGCCACACCTCAGCCCCACTCCAGCCCCACCTCAGCCCCAGTCCAGACGCAGTCCTACCCCCAGCCTAGCCCCAGCCTCATCCCCAGCCCTGCCCCAGCCTCAGCCCAGCCCCAGCCCCACCCCGGCCCCCAGCCCCAGCCCCAGCCCCAGCCCTGTCCCCAGCCCCAGCCACAGCCCCAGCCACACCCTCGGCACCAGCCCAGCCCCAGCCCCAGCCCCAACCTTGGCCCCAGCCCAGCCCCAGTTCCAGCCCTGCCCCAGACCTGCCCCAGCCCTGCCCCAGCCCCCGGCCCCAGACCCGGCCCCAGACTCGGCCCCAGCCCAGCCCCAGCCCCAGCCCCAGCCCCAGCCCCAGCCCCAGCCCTGTGCCAGCCCAGCCCCAGCCCCCGGCCCCAGACCCGGCCCCAGACTCGGCCCCAGCCCAGCCCCTGCCCAGCCCCAGCCCCAGCCCCAGCCCTGTGCCAGCCCAGCCCCAGCCCCAGCCCCAGCCCCAGCCCCAGCCCAGCCCCTGCCCTGGACACAGCCCCAGCCCTAACCCAACCCCAGCCCAGCCCCAGCCACCGCCCTGCCCCAGCCCTGCCCACAGCCCAGCCCAATCCCCACCCTGGACCCAGCCCCAGCCCCACCCCCAGCCTCATCCCCAGCCCTGCCCCAGCCCAGCCCCCAGCCACAGCGCAGCCCCAGCCCTGGACCTCAGCCTCGGGCCCAGCCCTGCCCCAGGCCCAGCCCCGACCCCAGCCCAGCCCCCACCCACGGCCCCATCCCCGGCCCCAGCCCAGCACTAGCCCAGCCCTGCACAGCCACAGCCCTAACCCAGCGATGCCCTTAGCCAGCCCCAGTCCTGCCCCAGCCCCAGCCCCAGTCCCAGCCCCAGCCCCAGCCCCAGCCCCAGCCCTGCCCCAGCCCAGCCCCAGCCCCAGCCCCAGCCCTGCGCCAGCCCAGCCCCAGCCCCAGCCCAGCCCCTGCCCTGGACCCAGCCCCAGCCCTAACCCAGCCCAAGCCCATCCCCAGCCACCGCCCAGCCCCAGCCCTGGACCCCAGCCTCAGGCCCAGCCCTGCCCCAGGCCCAGCCCAGACCCCAGCCCAGCCCCACCCACGGCCCCATCCCCGGCCCTAACCGAGCCCTAGCCCAGCCCTGCACAGCCACAGCCCTAACCCAGCCCTGCCCTTAGCCCAGCCCCAGCCCTGCCCCAGCCTCGGGCCCAGTCCTGTCCCAGGCACAGCCCAGACCCTAGCCCAGCCTCAGCCTCAGCCCCGGCCCCAGCCCTGCCGCAGCCCCTGCCCTGCCCCAGCCCTGCCTCAGCCCCTGCCCAGCCTCCAGCCCCTAGCCCAGCCCCAGCCCCAGTCCTGGCCCCATCCTTGGCCCAGCCCCCAACCCAGACTCAGCCCCATCCCTACCCCCAGCCCCAGCCCTGCACCAAACCCAGCCCCAGCCCTAGCCCAGCCCTGCCCAAGCCTCGGGCCCCAGCCCTGTCCCCAGCCCCAGCCCCTGCCCTAGCCCCAGCCCTAGCCCAGCCCTGCCCTCAGCCCCAGCCCCAGCCCAGGCCCCACCCTCGGCCCCAGCCCAGCCACAGCTCCAGGCCTGCCCAAGCCCCAGCCCCAGCCCTGGACCCAGCCCCAGCCCAACCCCAGCTCTGGACCCAGCCCTGCCCCAGCCCAGCCCCAGCCACAGCCCAGCCCCAGCCCTGGACCCAGCCCCAGTCACAGCCCCGGCCCCAGTCCAGACCTTAGCCCATCCTCAGCCCCGGCTCCAGTCCCCGCCCCAGCCCAGCCCAGAACCCAGCCCAGCACCAGCGCCGGCCCCAGCCCTGCCGCAGCCCCAGCCCCAACCCCAGCCCAAGCCCAGCCCCTGCCGCAGCCCCACTCCCATCCCTGCCCCCAGCCCTGCCCCAGCCCCAGCCCCAGCCCCAGCCCCGGCCCCAGCTTGTCCCAGCCCCAGTCCTGCCCCAGCCCCGGCCACAGCCCCAGCCCCAGCCCAGCCATAGACTTGGTTCCCAACCCAGCCCCAGCCCTGGCCCCAACCTCAGTCCCAACCCTGCTCACAACCCCGGCCCCAGCTACAGCTCCAGCCCTACCCCAGCCCTGCCCTCAGCCCAGCCCTGCCCTCAGCCACAGCCCAGCCCCAGCCCTGCCCCGGCCCCGGCCCTGCCCTCAGCCACAGCCCAGCCCCAGCCCTGCCCCGGCCCCGGCCCAGCCCCAGCCCCAGCCCCAGCCCTGGACCCAGCCCTAGCCCAGCCCCAGCCCCAGACCTGCCCCAGCCCAGCCCCAGCCACAGCCCAGCCCCAGCCCTGGACCCAGCCCCAGCCCAGCCCAGAACCCAGCCCAGCACCAGCCCTGGCCCCAGCGTTGGCCCCAGACCCAGTCCCAGCCCTGACCCAGCCCAGCCCCAGCCACCACCCAGCCCCAGCACTGGACCCAGCCCCAGCCCAGCCCTGGACCAAGCCCAGCCCCAGCCCCAGCCCTGCACTGAACCCAGCCGCAGTCCGGCCCCAGCCCTGCCCCAGCTCTGGCCCCAGCCCTGTCCCCAGCCCCGGCCCCTGCCCCAGCCCCAGACCTAGCCCAGCCCTGCCCTCAGCCCCAGCCCCAGCCCCAGCCCAGCCCCAGCCCAAGCCCTGCCCCAGAACAGCCCCAGCCTCCGCCCAGCCCCAGCCCTGGCCCCAGCCCCAGCCCCAGCCCCAGCCCAGCCCTAGCCCCAGCCCCAGCCCCAGCCCCAACCCCAGCCCCAGCCCTGTGCCAGCCCAGCCCCAGCCCCAGCCCCAGCCCAGGCCCAGCCCTGTGCCAGCCCAGCCCCAGCCCCAGCCCCAGCCCCAGCCCAGCCCCTGCCCTGGACACAGCCCCAGCCCTAACCCAACCCCAGCCCAGCCCCAGCCACCGCCCTGCCCCAGCCCTGCCCACAGCCCAGCCCAATCCCCACCCTGGACCCAGCCCCACTCCCAGCCCAGCCCCAGCTCTGCCCTGGACCCAGCCCCAGCCCCACCCCAGCCTCATCCCCAGCATTGCCCCAGGCCCAGCCCGACCCCAGCCCAGCCCCACCCACGGCCCCATCCCCGGCCCCAGCCCAGTACTAGCCCAGCCCTGCACAGCCACAGCCCTAACCCAGCCCTGCCCTTAGCCCAGCCCCAGCCCTGCCCCAGCCCCAGCCCCAGTCCCAGCCCCAGCCCCAGACCAGCCCCAGCCCCAGCCCAGACCCAGACCCAGCCCTGCCCCTGCCCAGCCCCTCTCCCATTCCTGCCCCCAGCCCTGCCCCAGCCCCAGCCCCAGCCCTGTCCCAGCCCCTGCCCCAGCCCCAGCCCCAGCCCTGCCCCAGCCCCAGACCTAGTCCAGCTCTGCTCTCAGCCCAGGCCCAGCCCAGCCCCCAGCCCACCCCATCCACGGCCCCAGCCCCGGCCCCAGCCATAGCCCAGCCCCGGCCCCAGCCCCGGCTCCAGCCCTACCCCAGCCCCTGCCCCAGCCCAGCCCCAGCCACAGCCCAGCCCCAGCCCTGGACCCCAGCCCCAGTTGCAGCCCCGGCCCAGCCCAGACCCTAGCCCAGCCTCAGACCCGGCTCCAGTCCCCGCCCCACCCCAGCCCTGCTCCCAGCCCCGGCCCCAGCCCCGGCTCCAGCCCTACCCCAGCCCTGCCCCAGCCCAAGGCCCAGCCTCCAGCCTAGTCCTGCTTCAGCGCCGGCCCCAGCCCAGCCCCAGCCCCAGCCCAGCTCCAGCCACAGCCCTGCCCCAGCCCCAGCCCTAGCCCAGCCTTGCCCTCAGCCCAGCCCCAGCCCCAGCCCAGCCCTGCCCTCAGCCGAGGCCCAGCCCTAGCCCAGCCCTGCCCTCAGCCCCAGCCCCTGCCCCAGCCCAGTCCTGGTCCCAGCCCAGCCTCTGCCCTAACCCAGCCCCAGCCCCAGCCCTGCCCTTGACTTCGTTCCAGCCCCGATCCCAGCCCTGCCCCCAGCCGAGCCCCCGGCCCCAGCGCTCAGGCCTGCCCCCAACCTGGCCCCAGCCCAAGGCCCAGGCTCCAGCCTCGTTCTGCCCCATCCCCGTCCCCAGCCCCAGCCCCAGCCCCAGCCCTGGACCCAGCCTGAGCCCTGCCCCAGCCCTGGACTAAGCCCCACCCGTAGCCCCAGCCCCAGCCCAGCCCTAGACCAGCCCTGCCCCAGCCCCAGCCACAGCCCAGCCCCAGCCCCAGCCCCACCCCCAGCCCCAGCCCAGCCCCAGCCCAGCCCCACTCCCATCCCTACCCCCAGCCCCTGCCCCAGCCCCAGCCCCAGCCCCAACCCCAGCCCCAGGTTGTCCCACCCCCAGTCCTACCCCTGCCCCGGCCCCAGCCCCAGCCCTGCCCCCAGCCCAGCCCCAGCCCAAGGCCCAGCCTCCAGCCTAGTCCTGCTTCAGCGCCGGCCCCAACCCAGCCCCAGCCCCCGGCCCCAACCTCAGTCCCAGCCCTGCTCACAGCCCCGGCCCCAGCTCCAGCTCCAGCCCTACCCCAGCCCTGCCCCAGCCTCGGGCCCAGCCCTGTCCCAGGCCCAGCCCAGAACCCAGCCCAGCCTCAGCCCCGGCCCCAGCCCAGCCCCTGCCCTGGACCCAGCCCCAGCCCAGCCCCAGTCCCAGCCCAGCCTCAGCCCCCGGCTCCAGTCCCCGACCCAGCCCAGCCCAGAACCCAGCCCAGCACCAGCCCTACCCCAGCCCTGCCCCAGCCTCGGGCCCAACCCTGCCCCAGCCCCAGACCTAGCCCAGCCCTGCTCTCAGCCCAGGCCCAGACCAGCCCCCAGCCCAGACCCACCCACACCCCAGCCCCGCCCCAGCCCACCCATAGCCCAGGCCTGCCCCAGCCCCCGCCCTGCCCCAGCCCCAGCCCTGCACCGAACCCAGCCCCAGCCCCGGCCCGTGCCCCAGTCCCCGCCCCAGCCCAGCCCTGCTCCCAGCCCCGGCCCCAGCCCCTTCTCCAGCCCTACCCCAGCCCTGCCCCAGCCCAGCCACAGCCACAGCCCAGCCCCAGCCCCGGACCCAGCCCCAGTTGCAGCCCCAGCCACAGCCCAGACCCTAGCCCAGCCTCAGCCCCGGCTCCAGCCCTACTACAGCCCTGCCCCAGCCCAAGGCCCAGCCTCCAGCCTAGTCCTGCTTCAGCGCCGGCCCCAACCCAGCCCCAGCCCCGGCCCCAACCTCAGTCCCAGCCCTGCCCCAGCCTCGGGCCCAGCCCTGTCCCAGGCCCAGCCCAGAACCCAGCCCAGCCTCAGCCTCGGCCCCAGCCCTGCCCCCGCCCAAGACCTAGACCAGCCCTGCCCTCAACCCAGCCCCAGCCCCAGCCCAGCCCTGCCCTCAGCCACAGCCCAGCCCCAGCCCAGCCCCGCCCCGGCCCAGCCCAGCCACAGCCCAGCCCCTGTCCTGGACCCAGCACCAGTCCCAGCCCTGCCCCAGCCTCGGGCCCCAGCCCTGTCCCAGGCCCAGCCCAGAACCCAGCCCAGCCTCAGCCCCGGCCCCAGCCCCAGCCCCACCCTCAGCTACAGCCCAGCCCCAGCCCCAGCCCCACCCCCGGCCTTAGCCCAGCCCCTGCCCAGCCACACTCCCATCCCTACCCCCAGCCCTGCCCCAGCCCCAGCCCCAGCCCCAACCCTAGCCCAAGTTTGTCCCACCCCCAGTCCTACCCCTGCCCCGGCCCCAGCTCCAGCCCTGCCCCCAGCCCAGCCCCAGCCCAAGGCCCAGCCTCCAGCCTAGTCCTGATTCAGCGCTGGCCCCAACCCAGCCCCAGCCCCCGGCCCCAACCTCAGTCCCAGCCCTGCTCACAGCCCCGGCCCCAGCTCCAGCCCTACCCTTGCCCTGCCCCAGCCTCGGGCCCAGCCCTGTCCAAGGCCCAGCCCAGCCCCAGCCCAGCCTCAGCCCCGGCTCCAGTCCCCGCCCCAGCCCAGCCCAGAACCCAGCCCAGCACCAGCCCTGGCCCCAGCACTGGCCCCAGCCCCAGTCCCCAGCCCCAGCCCCAGCCCCAGCCCCACACCAGACCAGCCCCAGCCCAGCACCTGCCCCAGCCCTACCGCAGCCCAGTCCCGGTCCCAGCCCAGTCCCAGCCCTGCCCCAGCCCTGTCCCCGGCCCCAGCCCAGCCCTACCCCAGCCCTGTTCCAGCCCCCGCCCTGCCCCAGCCCCAGCCCCAGCCCCAGCCACACCCTCGGCCCCAGCCCAGCCCCAGCCCCAGCCCTGCCCCAGCCCAGCCCTACCACCAGCCCCAGCCCAGCCCCTGCCCTGGACCCAGCCCCAGCCCCAGCCCCAGCCCAGCCCCAGCCCCACCCTGGACCCAGCACCAGCCCCAGCCCTGTCCCCAGCCCCGGCCCCTGCCCCAGCCCCAGCCCAGCCCTGCCCTCAGCCCCAGCCCCAGCCCCAGCCCAGCCCCAGCCCCAGCCCTGCCCCAGAACAGCCCCCAGCCTCTGCCCAGCCTCAGCCCTGGCCCCCCGCCCCAGCCACAGCCCAGCCCCAGCCCCAGCCCCAGCCCCAGCCCTGTGCCAGCCCAGCCCCAGCCCTAGCCCAGCCCCTGCCCTGGACACAGCCCCAGCCCTAACCCAGCCCTGACCTCAGCCCCAGCCCCAGCCCCAGCCCCAGCCCCAACCCCAGCTCTGCCCCGGCCCCAGCCCCAGCCCCAGCCCAGCCCCAGCCCCAGCCCAGCCCCTGCCCTGGACACAGCCCCCAGCCCTAACCCAGCCCTGCCCTCAGTCCCAGCCCCAGCCCCAGCCCCAGCCCTGCCCCGGCCCAGCCCCAGCCCCAGCCCCAGCCCCTGCCCCAGGCCCCACCCTGCCCCAGCCCCTGCCCTGGACACAGCCCCAGCCCTAACCCAGCCCTGCCCTCAGTCCCAGCCCCAGCCCCAGCCCCAGCCCTGCCCCGGCCCAGCCCCAGCCCCAGCCCCTCCCCAGCCCTGCCCCAGCCCCAGACCTAGCTCAGCCCTGCTCTCAGCCCAGGCCCAGCCCAGCCCCCAGCCCAGCCCTGGACCCACGGCCACAGCCCGGCCCCCACTCCCAGCCCCAGTCCCACCCTGGACCCAGCCTCAGCCCCAGTCCTGTCCCAGTCCCCGCCCCAGTCCCAGCCCCAGCCCTGGACCCAGCCCCTGCCCCAGCTAAGCCATAGGCCCAGTCCAGCCCCTGCCCTGGACCCAGTCCCAGCCCCAGCCCAGCCCCAGCCCAGCCCCAGCCCTGCCCCAGCCTGGCCCTAGCCCCAGCCCAGCCCCTGCCCGGGACCCAGCCCCAGCCCCAACCACAGCCACATCCGTTCCCCCAGCCCCAGCCCAGCCCCATCCCCATCTCTGCCCCCAGCCCAGCCCCAGAAACCGCCCAGCACCAGCCCTGGTCCAGCCCCAGCCCCAGACCTCTCCCAGTGCCCGCCCCAGCCCCAGCCCCAGCCCCATCCACGGCCCCAGCCCTGCCCCAGCCACAGCCCTGCCCCAGCCCCAGCCCCACCCTCAGCTACAGCCCAGCCCCAGCCCCAGCCCCACCCCCGGCCTTAGCCCAGCCCCTGCCCAGCCACACTCCCATCCCTACCCCCAGCCCTGCCCCAGCCCCAGCCCCAGCCCCAACCCTAGCCCAAGTTTGTCCCACCCCCAGTCCTACCCCTGCCCCGGCCCCAGCTCCAGCCCTGCCCCCAGCCCAGCCCCAGCCCAAGGCCCAGCCTCCAGCCTAGTCCTGATTCAGCGCTGGCCCCAACCCAGCCCCAGCCCCGGCCCCAACCTCAGTCCCAGCCCTGCTCACAGCCCCGGCCCCAGCTCCAGCCCTACCCTAGCCCTGCCCCAGCCTCGGGGCCCAGCCCTGTCCAGGCCCAGCCCAGAACCCAGCCCAGCCTCAGCCCCGGCCCCAGCCCAGCCCCTGCCCTGGACCCCAGCCCCAGCCCAGCCCCAGCCCAGCCTCAGCCCCGGCTCCAGTCCCCGCCCCAGCCCAGCCCAGAACCCAGCCCAGCACCAGCCCTGGCCCCAGCACTGGCCCCAGCCCCAGTCCCAGCCCCAGCCCCAGCCCCAGCCCCAGCCCCAGCCCCACACCAGACCAGCCCCAGCCCAGCACCTGCCCCAGCCCTACCGCAGCCCAGTCCCGGTCCCAGCCCAGTCCCAGCCCTGCCCCAGCCCTGTCCCCCGGCCCCAGCCCAGCCCTAGCCCAGCCCTGTTCCAGCCCCCGCCCTGCCCCAGCCCCAGCCCCAGCCACACCCTCGGCCCCAGCCCAGCCCCAGCCCCAGCCCTGCCCCAGCCCAGCCCTACCACCAGCCCCAGCCCAGCCCCTGCCCTGGACCCAGCCCCAGCCCCAGCCCCAGCCCAGCCCCAGCCCCACCCTGGACCCAGCACCAGCCCCAGCCCTGTCCCCAGCCCCGGCCCCTGCCCCAGCCCTAGCCCAGCCCTGCCCTCAGCCCCAGCCCCAGCCCCAGCCCAGCCCCAGCCCCAGCCCTGCCCCAGAACAGCCCCAGCCTCTGCCCAGCCCCAGCCTGGCCCCCGCCCCAGCCACAGCCCAGCCCCAGCCCCAGCCCCAGCCCTGTGCCAGCCCAGCCCCAGCCCTAGCCCAGGCCCTGCCCTGGACACAGCCCCAGCCCTAACCCAGCCCTGACCTCAGCCCCAGCCCCAGCCCCAGCCCCAGCCCCAACCCCAGCTCTGCCCCGGCCCAGCCCCAGCCCCAGCCCAGCCCCAGCCCCAGCCCAGCCCCTGCCCTGGACACAGCCCCAGCCCTAACCCCAGCCCTGCCCTCAGTCCCCAGCCCCAGCCCCAGCCCCAGCCCTGCCCCGGCCCAGCCTCAGCCCCGGCACCAGTCCCCGCCCCAGCCCAGCCCAGAACCCAGTCCAGCACCAGCCCTGGCCCCAGCCCTGGCCCCAGGCCCAGTCCCAGCCCCTGCCCCAGACCAGCCCCAGCCCAGCCCCTGCCCAGCCCCACTCCCATCCCTACCCCCAGCCCTGCCCCAGCCCCAGCCCCAACCCCAACCCTGGCCCCAGCTTGTCCCACCCCCAGTCCTACCCCAGCCCCGGCCCCAGCCCCAGCCCTGCCCCCAGCCCAGCCCCAGCCCAAGGCCCAGCCTCCAGCCTAGTCCTGCTTCAGCGCTGGCCCCAACCCAGCCCCAGCCCCGGCCTCAACCTCAGTCCCAGCCCTGCTCACAGCCCCGGCCCCAGCTCCAGCTCCAGCCCTACCCCAGCCCTGCCCCAGCCTCGGGCCCAGCCCTGTCCCAGGCCCAGCCCAGAACCCAGCCCAGCCTCAGCCCCGGCCCCAGCCCAGCCCCTGCCCTGGACCCAGCCCCAGCCCCAGCCCCAGCCCAGCCCCTGCCCTGGACCCAGCCCCAGCCCAGCCCCAGCCCCAGCCCAGCCTCAGCCCCGGCTCCAGTCCCCGCCCCAGCCCAGCCCAGAACCCAGACCAGCACCAGCCCTGGCCCCAGCCCTGGCCCCAGCCCCAGTCCCAGCCCCAGCCCCAGACCAGCTCCAGCCCAGCACCTGCCCCAGCCCTACTGCAGCCCAGTCCCGGTCCCAGCCCAGTCCCAGCCCTGCCCCAGCCCTGTCCCCGGCCCCAGCCCAGCCCTAGCCCAGCCCTGTTCCAGCCCCCCGCCCTGCCCCAGCCCCAGCCCTGCACCGAACCCAGCCCCAGCCCTACACCAGCCCTGCCCAAGCCTCGGGCCGAGCCCTTCCCCAGGCCCAGCCAAGACCCCAGCCCAGCCCTAGCACCAGCCCCAGCCCAGCCCCTGCCCTGGACCCAGCCCCAGCCCCAGCCCAGCCCCAGCCCCACCCTGGACCGAACCCAGCCCCAGCCCAGCCCCTGCCCTGGACCCAGCCCCAGCCCCAGCCCAGCCCCACTCACTGCCCAACCCCAGCCCTGCCCCAGCCCAGCCCCACTCACCGCCCAACCCCAGCCCTGCCCCCAGCCCAGCCCCATCCCCACCCTGGGCCCAGCCCCAGCCCCAGCCCTAGCCCAGCCCTGCCCTCAGCCCAGGCCCAGCCCAGCCCCCAGCCCAGCCCCACCCACGGCCCCAGCCCCAGCCCCAGCCCAGCCCTAGCCCAGCCCTGCCCCAGCCCCAGCCCTGCACCGAACCCAGCCCCAGCCCCAGCCCAGCCCCAGCCCAGCCCCTGCCCTGGACCCAGCCCCAGCCCAGCCCCAGCCCCACCCCTGCCCCAGCCCAGCCCTGGCCCCTGCCCAGCCCCTCTCCCATCCCTGCCCCCAGCCCTGCCCCAGCCCCAGCCCCAGCCCCAGCCCTGTCCCAGCCCCAGCCCCAGCCCCGACCCCAGCCCTGCCCCAGCCACAGACCTAGCCCAGCCCTGCTCTCAGCCCAGGCCCAGCCCAGCCCCCAGCCCAGCCCTGGACCCACGGCCCCAGCCCGGCCCCAGTCCAGCCCCAGCCCCTGCCCCAGCCCCGCCCTGGACCCAGCCCCATCCCCAGTCCTGTTCCAGTCCCCGCCCCAGTCCCAGCCCCAGCCCCACCCCCGGCCCCAGCCCCTGCCTCAGCCAAGCCACAGCCCCAGTCCAGCCCCTGCCCTGGACCTAGTCCCAGCCCCAGCCCAGCCCCAGCCCAGCCCCAGCCACCGCCCAGCCCCAGTCCTAGCCCAGCCCTGCCCCAGCCTAGCCCCACCCTGGACCCAGCCCCAGCCCCAGCCCTGCCCCAGCCTAGCTCCAGCCCCAGCCCAGCCCCTGCCCTGGACCCAGCCCCAGCCCCACCCCAGCCTCATCCCCAGCCCAGGCCCAGCCCTGTCCCAGCCCAAGCCCCAGCCCCAGCCCCAGGCCTGACCTCAGCCCTGCCCCAGCCCTGGCTCCAGCCTCTGCCCCAGCCCTGCCCAAGCCTTGGTTCCAGCCCCAGCCCCAGCCCTGCGCCAAACCAGCCCCAGCACAAGGCCCAGCCTCAAGCCTAGTCCTGCCCCAGCCCTGTCCCAGTCCCCGCCCCAGCCCCAGCCCCGGCCCCAGCCAAGCTCCACTCACGGCTCCATCCCCGGCCCCAGCCCAACCCCAGCCACAGCCCAGCCACAGCCATGGACCCAGCCCCAGCCGCAGCCCAGCCCCAGCCCTGCCCCAGCCCAACCCCAGCCCAGCCCTAGCCCAGCCCTGACCCAGCCCCAGCCCTTGCCCAGCCCTGCCCTCAGCCCAGCCCTAGGCCCGGACCCAGCCCCGGCCTCAGCCCAGCCCTAACCTAGCCCTGACCCAGCCCCAGGCCTAGCCCAGCCGTGCCCTCAGCCCAGCCCCAGCCCTGGACCAAGCCCCAGCCCTGAGCCAAACCCAGCCCCAGCCTGGCCCCAGCCCTGCCCTAGCTCCAGCCCTAGCCCTGTCCCCAGCCTCGGCCCGTGCGCCTGCCCCAGTCCCAGTCCTGCCCAATCCCAGCCCCCAGCCCCAGCCCTGCCCTCAGCCCAGCCCCAGCCACAGCCTAGCCCCAGCCCTGCCCCAGCCGCAGCCCCAGGCCTGACCTCAGCCCTGCCCCAGCCCTGGTTCCAGCCCCAGCCCCAGCCAAGCCCCACTCACGGCCCCATCCCTGGCCCCAGCCCAGCTCCAGCCACAGCCCAGCCACAGCCCCAGCCCTGCCCCAGCACCAGCCCTGCCCCGGCCCAGCCCCAGCCCCAGCCCAGCCCCTGCCCCAGGCCCCACCCTGCCCCAGCCCCAGCCCTGCACCGAACCCAGCCCCAGCCCGGCCCCAGCCCTGCCCAAGCTCTGGCCCCAGCCCTGTCCCCAGCCCCAGCCCCAGCCCCACCCTCGGCCCCAGCCCAGCCCCAGCCCCAGCCCCAGCCCTGCCACAGCCCTGCCCCAGGCACAGCCCAGCCCCTGCCCTGGACCCAGCCCCAGCCCAGCCCCAGCCTCAGCCCCAGCCCTGCCCCAGCCCAATCCCACCGCAGCCCAGCCCCAGTCCTGGACCAAGCCCCAGTTGCAGCCCCGGCCCCAGCCCAGACCTAGCCCAGCCCCAGCCTCATCCTCAGCCCCAGCCCAGCTCCAGCCCCAGCCCCAGCCCTGCCACAACCCTGCCCTAGGCACAGCCCAGCCCCTGCCCTGGACCCAGCCCCAGCCCAGCCCCAGCCAACCCCACCGCAGCCCAGCCCCAGTCCTGGACCAAGCCCCAGTTGCAGCCCCGGCCCCAGCCCAGACCTAGCCCAGCCCCAGCCTCATCCTCAGCCCCAGCCCAGCTCCAGCCCCAGCCCCAGCCCTGCCACAATCCTGCCCTAGGCACAGCCCAGCCCCTGCCCTGGACCCAGCCCCATCCCCAGTCCTGTCCCAGTCCCCGCCCCAGACCCAGCCCCAGCCCCACCCCCGGCCCCAGCCCCTGCCCCAGCCAAGCCCCACTCACGGCCCCATCCCCGGCCCCAGCCCAGCTCCAGCCACAGCCCAGCCACAGCCCCGTCCGTTCCCCCAGCCCCAGCCCAGCCCCATCCCCATCTCTGCCCCCAGCCCAGCCCCAGAAACCGCCCAGCAACAGCCCTGGACCCAGCCCCAGCCCCAGCCACAGCCCCATCCGTTCCACCAGCCCCAGCCCAGCCCCATCCCCATCTCTGCCCCCAGCCCAGCCCCAGACACCACCCAGCACCAGCCCTGGACCCAGCCCCAGCCCCAGACCTCTCCCAGTGCCCGCCCCAGCCCCAGCCCCAGCCCCATCCCCGGCCCCAGCCCTGCCCCAGCCACAGCCCTGCCCCAGCCCAGCCCTGCTCCCAGCCCCGGCCCCAGCACCAGCCCCGGCTCCAGTCCCCGCCCCAGCCCAGCCCAGAACCCAACCCAGCACCAGCCCTACCCCAGCCCTGCCCCAGCCTCGGGCCCAACCCTGCCCCAGCCCCAGACCTAGCCCAGCCCTGCTCTCAGCCCAGGTACAGCCCAGCCCCCAGCCCAGTCCCACCCACACCCCAGCCCCGGCCCCCAGCCCACCCATTGCCCAGCCCTGCCCCAGCCCCCGCCCTGCCCCAGCCCCAGCCCTGCACCGAACCCAGCCCCAGCCCCGGCCCGTGCCCCAGGCCCGCCCCAGCCCAGCCCTGCTCCCAGCCCCGGCCCCAGCCCCTTCTCCAGCCCTACCCCAGCCCTGCCCCAGCCCAGCCCCAGCCACAGCCCAGCCCCAGCCCCGGACCCAGCCCCAGTTGCAGCCCCAGCCACAGCCCAGACCCTAGCCCAGCCTCAGCCCCGGCTCCAGCCCTACTACAGCCCTGCCCCAGCCCAAGGCCCAGCCTCCAGCCTAGTCCTGCTTCAGCGCCGGCCCCAACCCAGCCCCAGCCCCGGCCCCAACCTCAGTCCTAGCCCTGCCCCAGCCTCGGGCCCAGCCCTGTCCCAGGCCCAGCCCAGAACCCAGCCCAGCCTCAGCCTCGGCCCCAGCCCTGCCCCCGCCCAAGACCTAGACCAGCCCTGCCCTCAACCCAGCCCCAGCCCCAGCCCAGCCCTGCCCTCAGCCACAGCCCAGCCCCAGCCCCGCCCCGGCCCAGCCCAGCCACAGCCCAGCCCCTGTCCTGGACCCAGCACCAGTCCCAGCCCTGCCCCAGCCTCGGGCCCAGCCCTGTCCCAGGCCCAGCCCAGAACCCAGCCCAGCCTCAGCCCCGGCCCCAGCCCCAGCCCCACCCTCAGCTACAGCCCAGCCCCAGCCCCAGCCCCACCCCCGGCCTTAGCCCAGCCCCTGCCCAGCCACACTCCCATCCCTACCCCCAGCCCTGCCCCAGCCCCAGCCCCAGCCCCAACCCTAGCCCAAGTTTGTCCCACCCCCAGTCCTACCCCTGCCCCGGCCCCAGCCCCAGCCCTGCCCCCAGCCCAGCCCCAGCCCAAGGCCCAGCCTCCAGCCTAGTCCTGATTCAGCGCTGGCCCCAACCCAGCCCCAGCCCCGGCCCCAACCTCAGTCCCAGCCCTGCTCACAGCCCCGGCCCCAGCTCCAGCTCCAGCCCTACCCTAGCCCTGCCCCAGCCTCGGGCCCAGCCCTGTCCCAGGCCCAGCCCAGAACCCAGCCCAGCCTCAGCCCCGGCCCCAGCCCAGCCCCTGCCCTGGACCCAGCCCCAGCCCCAGCCCCAGCCCAGCCCCTGCCCTGGACCCAGCCCCAGCCCAGCCCTAGCCCAGCCTCAGCCCCGGCTCCAGTCCCCGCCCCAGCCCAGCCCAGAACCCAGCCCAGCACCAGCCCTGGCCCCAGCCCTGGCCCCAGCCCCAGTCCCAGCCCCAGCCCCAGCCCCAGCCCCAGCCCCAGACTAGCCCCAGCCCAGCACCTGCCCCAGCCCTACCGCAGCCCAGTCCCGGTCCCAGCCCAGTCCCAGCCCTGCCCCAGCCCTGTCCCCGGCCCCAGCCCAGCCCTACCCCAGCCCTGTTCCAGCCCCCGCCCTGCCCCAGCCCCAGCCCCAGCCCCAGCCACACCCTCGGCACCAGCCCAGCCCCAGCCCTAGCACCAGCCCCAGCCCAGCCCCTGCCCTGGACCCAGCCCCAGCCCCAGCCCAGCCCCAGCCCCACCCTGGACCCAGCCCCAGCCCCAGCCCAGCCCCAGCCCCACCCTGGACCCAGCACCAGCCCCAGCCCTGTCCCCAGCCCCGGCCCCTGCCCCAGCCCTAGCCCAGCTCTGCCCTCAGCCCCAGCACCAGCCCCAGCCCAGCCCCAGCCCCAGCCCTGCCCCAGAACAGCCCCAGCCTCCGCCCAGCCCCAGCCCTGGCACCCGCCCCAGCCCCAGCCCAGCCCCAGCCACAGCCCAGCCCCAGCCCCAGCCCAGCCCTGCCCTCAGCCCAGGCCCAGCCCTAGCCCAGCCCTGCCCTCAGCCCCAGCCCCAGCCCCAGCCCTGCCCCAGCCCCAGGCCCGGCACCAGCCCTGCCCCTGTCCTGGACCCAGCACCAGTCGCAGCCCCGTCCCCAGCCCAGACCCTAGCCCAGCCTCAGCCCTGGCTCCAGTCCCCGCCCCAGCCCAGCCCTGCTCCCAGCCCCGGCCCCAGCACCAGCCCCAGCCCCAGCCCCACCCTCGGCCCCAGCCCAGCCCCAGCCAAAGCCCAGCCCCAGCCACAGCCCTGCCCCAGCCCCAGCCCTAGCCCAGCCCTGCCCTCAGCACAGCCCCAGCCCCAGCCCAGCCCTGCCCTCAGCCCAGGCCCAGCCCTAGCCCAGCCCTGCCCTCAGCCCCAGCCCCAGCCCCAGCCCCAGCCCAGTCCTGGTCCCAGCCCAGCCTCTGCCCTAACCCAGCCCCAGCCCCAGCCCTGCCCTTGACTTGGTTCCAGCCACGACCCCAGCCCTGCCCCCAGCCGAGCCCCGGCCCCAGCGCTCAGGCGTGCCCCCAACCTGGCCCCAGCCCAAGGCCCAGCCTCCAGCCTAGCTCTGCCCCATCCCCGTCCCCAGCCCCGCCCCAGCCCCAGCCCCAGCCCCACCCTCAGCCCCAGCGCAGCCCCAGCCCCAGCCCTGGACCCAGCCTCAGCCCTGTCCCAGCCTCGGGCCCAGCCCTGTCCCAGGCCCAGCCCAGAACCCAGCCCAGCCTCAGCCCCGGCCCCAGCCCCTGCCCTGGACCCAGCCCCAGCCCCAGCCCCAGCCCCAGCCCAGCCTCAGCCCCTGGCCTGGACCCAGCCCCAGCACCAGCCCCAGCCCCAGCCCAGCCCAAGCCCCAGCCCAGCCTCAGCCCCGGCTCCAGTCCCCGCCCCAGCCCAGCCCAGAAGCCAGCCCAGCACCAGCCCTGGCCCCAGCCCTGGCCCCAGCCCCAGTCCCAGCCCCAGCCCCAACCCCAGACCAGCCCCAGCCCAGCACCTGCCCCAGCCCTACCGCAGCCCAGTCCCAGTCCCAGCCCAGTCCCAGCCCTGCCCCAGCCCTGTCCCCGGCCCCAGCCCAGCCCTAGCCCAGCCCTGTTCCAGCCCCCGCCTTGCCCCAGCCCCAGCCCTGCACCGAACCCAGCCCCAGCCCTAGCCCAGCCCTGCCCTCAGCCCAGGCCCAGCCCAGCCCCCAGCCCAGCCCCACCCACGGCCCCAGCCCCAGCCCCAGCCCAGCCCTAGCCTAGCCCTGCCCCAGCCCCAGCCCTGCACCGAACCCAGCCCCAGCCCCAGCCCAGCCCCAGCCCAGCCCCTGCCCTGGACCCAGCCCCAGCCCATCCCCAGCCCCACCCCTGCCCCAGCCCAGCCCCGGCCCCTGCCCAGCCCCTCTCCCATCCCTGCCCCCAGCCCTGCCCCAGGCCCAGCCCAGCCCCCAGCCCAGCCCAACCCACGGCCCCTGCCCCAGCCCCAGCCCAGCCCTAGCGCAGCCCTGCCCCAGCCCCAGCCCTGCACCGCACCCAGCCCCAGCCCAGCCCTACCCCAGCCCAGCCCCAGCCCAAGGCCCAGCCTCCAGCCTAGTCCTGCTTCAGCGCCGGCCCCAACCCAGCCCCAGCCCCGGCCCAAACCTCAGTCCCAGCCCTGAACCCAGCCTCGGGCGCAGCCCTGTCCCAGGCCCAGCCGAGACCCCAGCCCAGCCCCACCCTCGGTCCCAGCCCAGCCCCAGCCCCAGCCCTGCCCCAGCCCAGCCCCATCCCCACCCTGGACCCAGCCCCAGCCCCAGCCCTAGCCCAGCCCTGCCCTCAGCCCAGGCCCAGCCCAGCCCCCAGCCCAGCCCCACCCACGGCCCCAGCCCCAGCCCCAGCCCAGCCCTAGCCCAGCCCTGCCCCAGCCCCAGCCCTGCACCGAACCCAGCCCCAGCCCCAGCCCAGCCCCAGCCCAGCCCCTGCCCTGGACCCAGCCCCAGCCCAGCCCCAGCCCCACCCCTGCCCCAGCCCAGCCCCGGCCCCTGCCCAGCCCCTCTCCCATCCCTGCCCCCAGCCCTGCCCCAGGCCCAGCCCAGTCCCCAGCCCAGCCCCACCCACGGCCCCTGCCCCAGCCCCAGCCCAGCCCTAGCGCAGCCCTGCCCCAGTCCCAGCCCTGCACCGAACCCAGCCCTAGCCCCGGCCCCAGCCCCAGCCCTACCCCAGCCCAGCCCCAGCCCAAGGCCCAGCCTCCAGCCTAGTCCTGCTTCAGCGCCGGCCCCAACCCAGCCCCAGCCATGGCCCCAACCTCAGTCCCAGCCCTGCCCCAGCCTCGGGCCCAGCCCTGTCCCAGGCCCAGCCCAGAACCCAGCCCAGCCTCAGCCTCGGCCCCAGCCCTGCCCTGCCCTCAGCCACAGCCCAGCCCCAGCCCGGCCCCGGCCCAGCCCAGCCACAGCCCAGTCCTGGTCCCAGCCCAGCCTCTGCCCTAACCCAGCCCCAGCCCCAGCCCTGCCCTTGACTTGGTTCCAGCCCCGACCCCAGCCCTGCCCCTAGCCGAGCCCCGGCCCCAGCGCTCAGGCCTGCCCCCAACCTGGCCCCAGCCCAAGGCCCAGCCTCCAGCCTAGCTCTGCCCCATCCCCGTCCCCAGCCCCGCCCCAGCCCCAGCCCCAGCCCCACCCTCAGCCCCAGCACAGCCCCAGCCCCAGCCCTGGACCCAGCCTCAGCCCTGTCCCAGCCCTGGACTAAGCCCCACCCGCAGCCCCAGCCCCAGCCCAGCCCTAGCCCAGCCCTACCCCAGCCCCAGCCACAGCCCAGCCCCAGCCCCAGGCCCTGCCCAAGGCCCAGCCTCCAGCCTAGTCCTGCTTCAGCGCTGGCCCCAACCCAGCCCCAGCCCCGGCCCCAACCTCACTCCCAGCCCTGCTCACAGCCCCGGCCCCAGCTCCAGCTCCAGCCCTACCCCAGCCCTGCCCCAGCCTCGGGCCCAGCCCTGTCCCAGGCCCAGCCCAGAACCCAGCCCAGCCTCAGCCCCGGCCCCAGCCCAGCCCCTGCCCTGGACCCAGCCCCAGCCCCAGCCCCAGCCCCAGCCCAGCCTCAGCCCCTGCCCTGGACCCAGCCCCAGCCCAGCCCCTGCCCTGGACCCAGCCCCAGCCCAGCCCAAGCCCCAGCGCAGCCTCAGCCCCGGCTCCAGTCCCCGCCCCAGCCCAGCCCAGAAGCCAGCCCAGCACCAGCCCTGGCCCCAGCCCTGGCCCCAGCCCCAGTCCCAGCCCCAGCCCCAGCCCAGCACCTGCCCCAGCCCTACCGCAGCCCAGTCCCAGTCCCAGCCCAGTCCCAGCCCTGCCCCAGCCCTGTCCCCGGCCCCAGCCCAGCCCTAGCCCAGCCCTGTTCCAGCCCCCGCCTTGCCCCAGCCACAGCCCTGCACCGAACCCAGCCCCAGCCCTACTCCAGCCCTGCCCAAGCCTCGGGCCCAGCCCTTCCCCAGGCCCAGCCGAGACCCCAGCCCAGCCCCACCCTCGGCCCCAGCCCAGCCCCAGCCCCAGCCCTGCCCCAGCCCAGCCCCATCCCCACCCTGGACCCAGCCCCAGCCCCAGACCTAGCCCAGCCCTGCCCTCAGCCCAGGCCCAGCCCAGCCCCCAGCCCAGCCCCACCCACGGCCCCAGCCCCAGCCCCAGCCCAGCCCTAGCCCAGCCCTGCCCCAGCCCCAGCCCTGCACCGAACCCAGCCCCAGCCCCAGCCCAGCCCCAGCCCAGCCCCTGCCCTGGACCCAGCCCCAGCCCAGCCCCAGCCCCACCCCTGCCCCAGCCCAGCCCCGGCCCCTGCCCAGCCCCTCTCCCATCCCTGCCCCCAGCCCTGCCCCAGGCCCAGCCCAGCCCCCAGCCCAGCCCAACCCACGGCCCCTGCCCCAGCCCCAGCCCAGCCCTAGCGCAGCCCTGCCCCAGCCCCAGCCCTGCACCGCACCCAGCCCCAGCCCAGCCCTACCCCAGCCCAGCCCCAGCCCAAGGCCCAGCCTCCAGCCTAGTCCTGCTTCAGCGCCGGCCCCAACCCAGCCCCAGCCCCGGCCCAAACCTCAGTCCCAGCCCTGAACCCAGCCTCGGGCGCAGCCCTGTCCCAGGCCCAGCCGAGACCCCAGCCCAGCCCCACCCTCGGTCCCAGCCCAGCCCCAGCCCCAGCCCTGCCCCAGCCCAGCCCCATCCCCACCCCGGACCCAGCCCCAGCCCCAGCCCTAGCCCAGCCCTGCCCTCAGCCCAGGCCCAGCCCAGCCCCTGCCCAGCCACACTCCCATCCCTACCCCCAGCCCTGCCCCAGCCCCAGCCCCAGCCCCAACCCTAGCCCAAGCTTGTCCCACCCTCAGTACTACCCCTGCCCCGGCCCCAGCTCCAGCCCTGCCCCCAGCCCAGCCCCAGCCCAAGGCCCAGCCTCCAGTCTAGTCCTGCTTCAGCGCTGGCCCCAACCCAGCCCCAGCCCCGGCCCCAACCTCAGTCCCAGCCCTGCTCACAGCCCCGGCCCCAGCTCCAGCTCCAGCCCTACCCTAGCCCTGCCCCAGCCTCGGGCCCAGCCCTGTCCCAGGCCCAGCCCAGAACCCAGCCCAGCCTCAGCCCCGGCCCCAGCCCAGCCCCTGCCCTGGACCCAGTCCCAGCCCCAGCCCCAGCCCCAGCCCAGCCACTGCCCTGGACCCAGCCCCAGCCCAGCCCCAGCCCCAGCCCAGCCTCAGCCCCGGCTCCAGTCCCCCGCCCCAGCCCAGCCCAGAACCCAGCCCAGCACCAGCCCTGGCCCCAGCCCTGGCCCCAGCCCCAGCCCCAGCCCCAGCCCCAGCCTCAGCCCCGGCCCCAGCCCAGCCCCTGCCCTGGACCCAGCCCCAGCCCCAGCCCCAGCCCAGCCCCTGCCCTGGACCCAGCCCCAGCCCAGCCCTAGCCCAGCCTCAGCCCCGGCTCCAGTCCCCGCCCCAGCCCAGCCCAGAACCCAGCCCAGCACCAGCCCTGGCCCCAGCCCTGGCCCCAGCCCCAGTCCCAGCCCCAGCCCCAGCCCCAGCCCCAGCCCCAGACTAGCCCCAGCCCAGCACCTGCCCCAGCCCTACCGCAGCCCAGTCCCGGTCCCAGCCCAGTCCCAGCCCTGTTCCAGCCCCCGCCCTGCCCCAGCCCCAGCCCCAGCCCCAGCCACACCCTCGGCACCAGCCCAGCCCCAGCCCTAGCACCAGCCCCAGCCCAGCCCCTGCCCTGGACCCAGCCCCAGCCCCAGCCCAGCCCCAGCCCCACCCTGGACCCAGCCCCAGCCCCAGCCCAGCCCCAGCCCCACCCTGGACCCAGCACCAGCCCCAGCCCTGTCCCCAGCCCCGGCCCCTGCCCCAGCCCTAGCCCAGCTCTGCCCTCAGCCCCAGCACCAGCCCCAGCCCAGCCCCAGCCCCAGCCCTGCCCCAGAACAGCCCCAGCCTCCGCCCAGCCCCAGCCCTGGCACCCGCCCCAGCCCCAGCCCAGCCCCAGCCACAGCCCAGCCCCAGCCCCAGCCCAGCCCTGCCCTCAGCCCAGGCCCAGCCCTAGCCCAGCCCTGCCCTCAGCCCCAGCCCCAGCCCCAGCCCTGCCCCAGCCCCAGGCCCGGCACCAGCCCTGCCCCTGTCCTGGACCCAGCACCAGTCGCAGCCCCGTCCCCAGCCCAGACCCTAGCCCAGCCTCAGCCCTGGCTCCAGTCCCCGCCCCAGCCCAGCCCTGCTCCCAGCCCCGGCCCCAGCACCAGCCCCAGCCCCAGCCCCACCCTCGGCCCCAGCCCAGCCCCAGCCAAAGCCCAGCCCCAGCCACAGCCCTGCCCCAGCCCCAGCCCTAGCCCAGCCCTGCCCTCAGCACAGCCCCAGCCCCAGCCCAGCCCTGCCCTCAGCCCAGGCCCAGCCCTAGCCCAGCCCTGCCCTCAGCCCCAGCCCCAGCCCCAGCCCCAGCCCAGTCCTGGTCCCAGCCCAGCCTCTGCCCTAACCCAGCCCCAGCCCCAGCCCTGCCCTTGACTTGGTTCCAGCCACGACCCCAGCCCTGCCCCCAGCCGAGCCCCGGCCCCAGCGCTCAGGCGTGCCCCCAACCTGGCCCCAGCCCAAGGCCCAGCCTCCAGCCTAGCTCTGCCCCATCCCCGTCCCCAGCCCCGCCCCAGCCCCAGCCCCAGCCCCACCCTCAGCCCCAGCGCAGCCCCAGCCCCAGCCCTGGACCCAGCCTCAGCCCTGTCCCAGCCTCGGGCCCAGCCCTGTCCCAGGCCCAGCCCAGAACCCAGCCCAGCCTCAGCCCCGGCCCCAGCCCCTGCCCTGGACCCAGCCCCAGCCCCAGCCCCAGCCCCAGCCCAGCCTCAGCCCCTGGCCTGGACCCAGCCCCAGCACCAGCCCCAGCCCCAGCCCAGCCCAAGCCCCAGCCCAGCCTCAGCCCCGGCTCCAGTCCCCGCCCCAGCCCAGCCCAGAAGCCAGCCCAGCACCAGCCCTGGCCCCAGCCCTGGCCCCAGCCCCAGTCCCAGCCCCAGCCCCAACCCCAGACCAGCCCCAGCCCAGCACCTGCCCCAGCCCTACCGCAGCCCAGTCCCAGTCCCAGCCCAGTCCCAGCCCTGCCCCAGCCCTGTCCCCGGCCCCAGCCCAGCCCTAGCCCAGCCCTGTTCCAGCCCCCGCCTTGCCCCAGCCCCAGCCCTGCACCGAACCCAGCCCCAGCCCTAGCCCAGCCCTGCCCTCAGCCCAGGCCCAGCCCAGCCCCCAGCCCAGCCCCACCCACGGCCCCAGCCCCAGCCCCAGCCCAGCCCTAGCCTAGCCCTGCCCCAGCCCCAGCCCTGCACCGAACCCAGCCCCAGCCCCAGCCCAGCCCCAGCCCAGCCCCTGCCCTGGACCCAGCCCCAGCCCATCCCCAGCCCCACCCCTGCCCCAGCCCAGCCCCGGCCCCTGCCCAGCCCCTCTCCCATCCCTGCCCCCAGCCCTGCCCCAGGCCCAGCCCAGCCCCCAGCCCAGCCCAACCCACGGCCCCTGCCCCAGCCCCAGCCCAGCCCTAGCGCAGCCCTGCCCCAGCCCCAGCCCTGCACCGCACCCAGCCCCAGCCCAGCCCTACCCCAGCCCAGCCCCAGCCCAAGGCCCAGCCTCCAGCCTAGTCCTGCTTCAGCGCCGGCCCCAACCCAGCCCCAGCCCCGGCCCAAACCTCAGTCCCAGCCCTGAACCCAGCCTCGGGCGCAGCCCTGTCCCAGGCCCAGCCGAGACCCCAGCCCAGCCCCACCCTCGGTCCCAGCCCAGCCCCAGCCCCAGCCCTGCCCCAGCCCAGCCCCATCCCCACCCTGGACCCAGCCCCAGCCCCAGCCCTAGCCCAGCCCTGCCCTCAGCCCAGGCCCAGCCCAGCCCCCAGCCCAGCCCCACCCACGGCCCCAGCCCCAGCCCCAGCCCAGCCCTAGCCCAGCCCTGCCCCAGCCCCAGCCCTGCACCGAACCCAGCCCCAGCCCCAGCCCAGCCCCAGCCCAGCCCCTGCCCTGGACCCAGCCCCAGCCCAGCCCCAGCCCCACCCCTGCCCCAGCCCAGCCCCGGCCCCTGCCCAGCCCCTCTCCCATCCCTGCCCCCAGCCCTGCCCCAGGCCCAGCCCAGTCCCCAGCCCAGCCCCACCCACGGCCCCTGCCCCAGCCCCAGCCCAGCCCTAGCGCAGCCCTGCCCCAGTCCCAGCCCTGCACCGAACCCAGCCCTAGCCCCGGCCCCAGCCCCAGCCCTACCCCAGCCCAGCCCCAGCCCAAGGCCCAGCCTCCAGCCTAGTCCTGCTTCAGCGCCGGCCCCAACCCAGCCCCAGCCATGGCCCCAACCTCAGTCCCAGCCCTGCCCCAGCCTCGGGCCCAGCCCTGTCCCAGGCCCAGCCCAGAACCCAGCCCAGCCTCAGCCTCGGCCCCAGCCCTGCCCTGCCCTCAGCCACAGCCCAGCCCCCAGCCCGGCCCCGGCCCAGCCCAGCCACAGCCCAGTCCTGGTCCCAGCCCAGCCTCTGCCCTAACCCAGCCCCAGCCCCAGCCCTGCCCTTGACTTGGTTCCAGCCCCGACCCCAGCCCTGCCCCTAGCCGAGCCCCGGCCCCAGCGCTCAGGCCTGCCCCCAACCTGGCCCCAGCCCAAGGCCCAGCCTCCAGCCTAGCTCTGCCCCATCCCCGTCCCCAGCCCCGCCCCAGCCCCAGCCCCAGCCCCACCCTCAGCCCCAGCACAGCCCCAGCCCCAGCCCTGGACCCAGCCTCAGCCCTGTCCCAGCCCTGGACTAAGCCCCACCCGCAGCCCCAGCCCCAGCCCAGCCCTAGCCCAGCCCTACCCCAGCCCCAGCCACAGCCCAGCCCCAGCCCCAGGCCCTGCCCAAGGCCCAGCCTCCAGCCTAGTCCTGCTTCAGCGCTGGCCCCAACCCAGCCCCAGCCCCGGCCCCAACCTCACTCCCAGCCCTGCTCACAGCCCCGGCCCCAGCTCCAGCTCCAGCCCTACCCCAGCCCTGCCCCAGCCTCGGGCCCAGCCCTGTCCCAGGCCCAGCCCAGAACCCAGCCCAGCCTCAGCCCCGGCCCCAGCCCAGCCCCTGCCCTGGACCCAGCCCCAGCCCCAGCCCCAGCCCCAGCCCAGCCTCAGCCCCTGCCCTGGACCCAGCCCCAGCCCAGCCCCTGCCCTGGACCCAGCCCCAGCCCAGCCCAAGCCCCAGCGCAGCCTCAGCCCCGGCTCCAGTCCCCGCCCCAGCCCAGCCCAGAAGCCAGCCCAGCACCAGCCCTGGCCCCAGCCCTGGCCCCAGCCCCAGTCCCAGCCCCAGCCCCAGCCCAGCACCTGCCCCAGCCCTACCGCAGCCCAGTCCCAGTCCCAGCCCAGTCCCAGCCCTGCCCCAGCCCTGTCCCCGGCCCCAGCCCAGCCCTAGCCCAGCCCTGTTCCAGCCCCCGCCTTGCCCCAGCCACAGCCCTGCACCGAACCCAGCCCCAGCCCTACTCCAGCCCTGCCCAAGCCTCGGGCCCAGCCCTTCCCCAGGCCCAGCCGAGACCCCAGCCCAGCCCCACCCTCGGCCCCAGCCCAGCCCCAGCCCCAGCCCTGCCCCAGCCCAGCCCCATCCCCACCCTGGACCCAGCCCCAGCCCCAGACCTAGCCCAGCCCTGCCCTCAGCCCAGGCCCAGCCCAGCCCCCAGCCCAGCCCCACCCACGGCCCCAGCCCCAGCCCCAGCCCAGCCCTAGCCCAGCCCTGCCCCAGCCCCAGCCCTGCACCGAACCCAGCCCCAGCCCCAGCCCAGCCCCAGCCCAGCCCCTGCCCTGGACCCAGCCCCAGCCCAGCCCCAGCCCCACCCCTGCCCCAGCCCAGCCCCGGCCCCTGCCCAGCCCCTCTCCCATCCCTGCCCCCAGCCCTGCCCCAGGCCCAGCCCAGCCCCCAGCCCAGCCCAACCCACGGCCCCTGCCCCAGCCCCAGCCCAGCCCTAGCGCAGCCCTGCCCCAGCCCCAGCCCTGCACCGCACCCAGCCCCAGCCCAGCCCTACCCCAGCCCAGCCCCAGCCCAAGGCCCAGCCTCCAGCCTAGTCCTGCTTCAGCGCCGGCCCCAACCCAGCCCCAGCCCCGGCCCAAACCTCAGTCCCAGCCCTGAACCCAGCCTCGGGCGCAGCCCTGTCCCAGGCCCAGCCGAGACCCCAGCCCAGCCCCACCCTCGGTCCCAGCCCAGCCCCAGCCCCAGCCCTGCCCCAGCCCAGCCCCATCCCCACCCCGGACCCAGCCCCAGCCCCAGCCCTAGCCCAGCCCTGCCCTCAGCCCAGGCCCAGCCCAGCCCCTGCCCAGCCACACTCCCATCCCTACCCCCAGCCCTGCCCCAGCCCCAGCCCCAGCCCCAACCCTAGCCCAAGCTTGTCCCACCCTCAGTACTACCCCTGCCCCGGCCCCAGCTCCAGCCCTGCCCCCAGCCCAGCCCCAGCCCAAGGCCCAGCCTCCAGTCTAGTCCTGCTTCAGCGCTGGCCCCAACCCAGCCCCAGCCCCGGCCCCAACCTCAGTCCCAGCCCTGCTCACAGCCCCGGCCCCAGCTCCAGCTCCAGCCCTACCCTAGCCCTGCCCCAGCCTCGGGCCCAGCCCTGTCCCAGGCCCAGCCCAGAACCCAGCCCAGCCTCAGCCCCGGCCCCAGCCCAGCCCCTGCCCTGGACCCAGTCCCAGCCCCAGCCCCAGCCCCAGCCCAGCCACTGCCCTGGACCCAGCCCCAGCCCAGCCCCAGCCCCAGCCCAGCCTCAGCCCCCGGCTCCAGTCCCCGCCCCAGCCCAGCCCAGAACCCAGCCCAGCACCAGCCCTGGCCCCAGCCCTGGCCCCAGCCCCAGCCCCAGCCCCAGCCCCAGCCCCAGCCCCAGCCCCAGCCCCAGCCCCAGACTAGCCCCAGCCCAGCACCTGCCCCCAGCCCTACCGCAGCCCAGTCCCGGTCCCAGCCCAGTCCCAGCCCTGCCCCAGCCCTGTCCCCGGCCCCAGCCCAGCCCTACCCCAGCCCTGTTCCAGCCCCCGCCCTGCCCCAGCCCCATCCCCAGCCCCAGCCACACCCTCGGCACCAGCCCAGCCCCAGCCCCAGCCCCACCATCGGCCCCAGCCCAGCCCCAGCCCCAGCCCTGCCCCAGCCCAGCCCTAGCACCAGCCCCAGCCCAGCCCCTGCCCTGGACCCAGCCCCAGCCCCAGCCCAGCCCCAGCCCCACCCTGGACCCAGCACCAGCCCCAGCCCTGTCCCCAGCCCCGGCCCCTGCCCCAGCCCCTAGCCCAGCTCTGGCCTCAGCACCAGCCCCAGCCCCAGCCCAGCCCCAGCCCCAGCCCTGCCCCAGAACAGCCCCAGCCTCCGCCCAGCCCCAGCCCTGGCCCCGCCCCAGCCCCAGCCCAGCCCCAGCCCCAGCCCCAGCCTCGGCCCCAGCCCAGCCCCAGCCCCAGCCCAGCCACAGCCACAGCCCAGCCCCAGCCACAGCCCAGCCCTGCCCTCAGCCCAGGCCCAGCCCTAGCCCAGCCCTGCCCTCAGCCCCAGCCCCAGCCCCAGCCCTGCCCCAGCCCCAGGCCCGGCACCAGCCCTGCCCCTGTCCTGGACCCAGCACCAGTCGCAGCCCCGTCCCCAGCCCAGACCCTAGCCCAGCCTCAGCCCTGGCTCCAGTCCCAGCCCCAGCCCAGCCCTGCTCCCAGCCCCGGCCCCAGCCAAAGCCCAGCCCCAGCCACAGCCCTGCCCCAGCCCAGCCCTAGCCCAGCCCTGCCCTCAGCCCAGCCCCAGCCCCAGCCCAGCCCAGCCCTGCCCTCAGCCCAAGCCCAGCCCTAGCCCAGCCCTTCCCTCAGCCCCAGCCCCCAGCCCCAGCCCTGCCATTGACTTGGTTCCAGCCACGACCCCAGCCCTGCCCCCAGCCGAGCCCCGGCCCCAGCGCTCAGGCCTGCCCCCAACCTGGCCCCAGCCCAAGGCCCAGCCTCCAGCCTAGCTCTGCCCCATCCCCGTCCCCAGCCCCGCCCCAGCCCCAGCCCCAGCCCCACCCTCAGCCCCAGCGCAGCCCCAGCCCCAGCCCTGGACCCAGCCTCAGCCCTGTCCCAGCCCTGGACTAAGCCCCACCCGCAGCCCCAGCCCCAGCCCAGCCCTAGCCCAGCCCTGCCCCAGCCCCAGCCACAGCCCAGCCCCAGCCCCAGGCCCAGCCCAAGGCCCAGCCTCCAGCCTAGTCCTGCTTCAGCGCTGGCCCCAACCCAGCCCCAGCCCCGGCCCCAACCTCACTCCCAGCCCTGCTCACAGCCCCGGCGCCAGCTCCAGCTCCAGCCCTACCCCAGCCCTGCCCCAGCCTCGGGCCCAGCCCTGTCCCAGGCCCAGCCCAGAACCCAGCCCAGCCTCAGCCCCGGCCCCAGCCCAGCCCCTGCCCTGGACCCAGCCCCAGCCCCAGCCCCAGCCCCAGCCCAGCCTCAGCCCCTGCCCTGGACCCAGCCCCAGCCCCAGCCCCAGCCCCAGCCCAGCCCCTGCCCTGGACCCAGCCCCAGCCCAGCCCAAGCCCCAGCCCAGCCTCAGCCCCGGCTCCAGTCCCCGCCCCAGCCCAGCCCAGAACCCAGCCCAGCACCAGCCCTGGACCCAGCCCTGGCCCCAGCCCCAGTCCCAGCCCCAGCCCTGGCCCCAGCTCCAGTCCCAGCCCCAGCCCCAGCCCAGCACCTGCCCCAGCCCTACCGCAGCCCAGTCCCAGTCCCAGCCCAGTCCCAGCCCTGCCCCAGCCCTGTCCCCGGCCCCAGCCCAGCCCTAGCCCAGCCCTGTTCCAGCCCCCGCCCTGCCCCCAGCCCCAGCCCTGCACCGAACCCAGCCCCAGCCCTACTCCAGCCCTGCCCAAGCCTCGGGCCCAGCCCTTCCCCAGGCCCAGCCGAGACCCCAGCCCAGCCCCACCCTCGGCCCCAAGCCCAGCCCCAGCCCCAGCCCTGCCCCAGCCCAGCCCCATCCCCACCCTGGACCCAGCCCCAGCCCCAGCCCTAGCCCAGCCCTGCCCTCAGCCCAGGCCCAGCCCAGCCCCCAGCCCAGCCCCACCCACGGCCCCAGCCCCAGCCCCAGCCCAGCCCTAGCCCAGCCCTGCCCCAGCCCCAGCCCTGCACCGAACCCAGCCCCAGCCCCAGCCCAGCCCCAGCCCAGCCCCTGCCCTGGACCCAGCCCCAGCCCAGCCCCAGCCCCACCCCTGCCCCAGCCCAGCCCTGGCCCCTGCCCAGCCCCTCTCCCATCCCTGCCCCCAGCCCTGCCCCAGGCCCAGCCCAGCCCCCAGCCCAGCCCCACCCACGGCCCCTGCCCCAGCCCCAGCCCAGCCCTAGCGCAGCCCTGCCCCAGTCCCAGCCCTGCACCGAACCCAGCCCCAGCCCCGGCCCCAGCCCCAGCCCTACCCCAGCCCAGCCCCAGCCCAAGGCCCAGCCTCCAGCCTAGTCCTGCTTCAGCGCCGGCCCCAACCCAGCCCCAGCCATGGCCCCAACCTCAGTCCCAGCCCTGCCCCAGCCTCGGGCCCAACCCTGTCCCAGGCCCAGCCCAGAACCCAGCCCAGCCTCAGCCTCGGCCCCAGCCCTGCCCTGACCTCAGCCACAGCCCAGCCCCAGCCCGGCCCCGGCCCAGCCCAGCCACAGCCCAGCTCCTGCCCTGGACCCAGCCCCAGTCGCAGCCCTGGTCCCAGCCTGGACCCTAGCCCAGCCTCAGCCTCGGTTCCAGTCCCCACCCCCAGCCCTGCCCAGAACCCAGCCCAGCACCAGCCCTGCCCCCAGCCCCGGCCCCTGCCCCAGCCCCAGCCCTAGCCCAGCCCTGCCCTCAGCCCCAGCCCCAGCCCCAGCCCAGCCCCAGCCCCAGCCCTGCCCCAGAACAGCCCCAGCCTCCGCCCAGCCTCAGCCCTTGCCCCCGTCCC
>NW_027145074.1:0-28289 GCF_026170545.1 Melanerpes formicivorus
GCTGGGATGGGGCAGGACTGGGGCTGGGGGCTGGGTCTGGGGACAGGGCTAGGGCCAGAGCTGGGGCAGGGATGGGGCCGGGTCTGGGGCAGGGCTGGGGCTTGGCTGGGGCCGGGGCTGGGCTGGGGCTGGGCTGGGGCAGGCTGGGGCTGCAGCTGGGCTGGGGATGAGGGTGGGGCTGGGCTGGGTTCTGGGCTGGGCCTGGGGTATGGCTGGACCCGAGGCTGGGGCAGGGCTGGGGTAGGGCTGGGGCTGGGGCTGGGCTGTGGCTGTGGCTGTGCTGGGCTGGGGCAGGGCTGGGGCCGGTCTGGGGCAGGGCTGGAGCTGGGGCTGGGTCCAGGGCTGGAGCTGGGGCTGGGTCCAGGGCTGGGGTTGGGGGCTGGGGCAGGGCTGGGGCTGGGGCTGGGGCCAGGGCTGGGGCTGGGGTTTGGGCCAGGGCTGGGGGCTGGGGCAGGGCTTGGGCTGGGCTGGGCTGGGGCTGGGGGCCGGGGCTGGGGCCAGGGCTGGGGCTGGGGCAGGGCTGGGTCCAGGGCTGGAGCTGGGGCTGGGTCCAGGGCTGGGGTTGGGGCTCGGGCAGGGCTGGGGCTGGGGCTGGGGCTGGGGCCAGGGCTGGGGCTGGGGTTTGGGCCAGGGCTGGGGCTGGGGCAGGGCTGGGTCCAGGGCTGGAGCTGGGCTGGGTCCAGGGCTGGGGGCAGGGGCTGGGGCAGGGGCTGGGGCAGGGCTGGGGCTGGGGCTGGGTCTAGGGCTGGGGCTGGGCTGGGGCAGGGCTGGGGCTGGGGCTGGGTCCAGGGCTTGGGCTGGGCTGGGGCAGGGCTAGGGCTGGGGCAGGGGCTGGGTCCAGGGCTGGGGTTGGGGCTCGGGCAGGGCTGGGGCTGGGGCTGGGGCTGGGGCCAGGGCTGGGGCTGGGGTTTGGGCCAGGGCTGGGGCTGGGGCAGGGCTGGGTCCAGGGCTGGAGCTGGGCTGGGTCCAGGGCTGGAGCTGGGGCTGGGTCCAGGGCTGGGGCAGGGGCTGGGGCAGGGGCTGGGGCAGGGCTGGGGCTGGGGCTGGGCTGTGGCAGGGCTGGGCTGGGGCGGGGACTGGAGCCGGGGCTGAGACTGGGCTAGGGTCTGGGCTGGGGCCGGGGCTGCGACTGGGGCTGGGTGCAGGGCTGGGGCAGGGGCTGGGGCTGGGCTGTGGCAGGGCTGGGGCTGGATTCGGTGCAGGGCTGTGGCTGGGTGTGGCTGGGTTTGGGCTGGGGCAGGGCTGGGCTGGGGGCAGGGATGGGGATGGGGCTGGGACTGGGGCTTGGGCTGGGGCAGGATTGGGCCTGGGATGGGACCGGGACTGGGCTGGGGTAGGGCTGGGGCAGGTGCTGGGCTGGGGCTGGTCTGGGGCTGGGGCTGGGACTGGGGCTGGGGGACAGGGCTGGGGCGGGGCTGGGGCTGGGACGGGGCAGGGCTGGGGCTGGGCTGAGGGCAGGGCTGGGCTAGGGATGGGGCTGGGTCAGGGGCCGGGGATGGGGGACAGGGCTGGGGCTGGGGTTTGGGCCAGGGCTGGGGCTGGGGCAGGGCTGGGTCCAGGGCTGGAGCTGGGGCTGGGTCCAGGGCAGGGGTTGGGGCTAGGGCAGGGCTGAGGCTGGGGCTGGGGCTGGGTCCAGGGCTGGGGCTGGGGTTTGGGCCAGGGCTGGGGCTGGGGCATGGCTTAGGGCTGGGCTGGGGCTGGGGCTGGGGCTGGGGGCTGGGGTTTGGGCCAGGGCTGGGGCTGGGGCAGGGCTGGGTCCAGGGCTGGAGCTGGGGCTGGGTCCAGGGCTGGGGTTGGGGCTGGGGCAGGGCTGGGGCTGGGGCTGGGTCCAGGGCTGGGGCTGGGCTGCTGCAGGACTGGGGCTGGGGCAGGGGCTGGGGCCGGGGCTGTGGCTGTGGCTGGGTCTCAGGCAGGGCTGGGGGCCGGGTCTGGGGCAGGGCTGGGGCTGGGCTGGGGCTGTGGTCTGGGCTGAGGGCAGGGCTGGGGCAGGACTGGGGCCAGGGCTGCGCTGGGTCTGGGCTGGGGCAGGGCTGGGGCTGCAGCTGGGCTGGGGATGAGCGTGGGGCTGGGCTGGGTTCTGGGCTGGGCCTGGGGCAGGGCTGGACCCGAGGCTGGGGCAGGGCTGGGGTAGGGCTGGGGCTGGGGCTGGGCTGGGGACAGGGCTGGGTCTGGGGACAGGGCTGGGCTGGGTCTGGGGCAGGGCTGGTGGTGGGGCTGGGGCTGGGGCTGGGGGTGGGGCTGGGCTGGGGCTGGGGCTGGGCTGTGGCTAGGGCTGGGCTGGGCTGGGGCAGGGCTGGGGCTGGTCTGGGGGCCGAGGGTGGGGCTGGGGCTGGGGCTGAGTGCAGGGTTGGGCAAGGGCTGGGCCTGGGCCAGGACTGGGGTTTGGGGCTGGGATGGGGCAGGACTGGGGCTGGGGGCTGGGGCTGGGGACAGGGCTAGGGCCAGAGCTGGGGCAGGGATGGGTCCGGGCTGGGGCTGGGCTGTGGCTTGGGCTGGGCTGGGGGCAGGGCTGGGGCTGGGGCTGGGGCTAGGGCTGAGTTAGGGGTAGGGCTGGGGCTGTGCTGGAGCCGGGGCTGGAACCAAAGTTTGGGCAGGGCTGGGGCTGCAGCTGGGGCCGGGGATGGGGCAGGAGCCAGGGCTGGGGTAGGGCAGGGGCCGTGCTGGGGCTGGGGCTGGGGCAGGGTTGGGGCTGGGCTGGGTCTGGGGCTGGGCTGGGGCATGGCTGGGTCTGGGGACAGGGCTGGGGGATGAGAGTGGGGCTGGGCTGGGGGTCTGGGCTAGGCCTGGGGCAGGGCTGGGCCCGAGGCTGGGGCAGGGATGGGGTAGGGCTGGGGCTGGGGGCATGGATGGGGATGCGGATGGGCTGGGGCAGGGCTGGGGCCGAGGCTGGAACCAAGGTTTTGGCAGGGCTGGGGCTGGGGCTGGGGCCGGGGCTGGGGCGGGGCTGGGGCCGTGCCTGGGGCTGGGGCTGGAGCAGCATTGGTGCTGGGCTGTGGCTGTGGCTGGGGACAGGGCTGGGGCCGGGCTGGGGCTGGGGCTGGGTTGGGGCTACAGGCTGGGACAGGGCTGGGGCCAAGGCTGGAACCAAGTTTTGGGCAGGGCTGGGGCTGGGGCTGTGGCCGTGCCTGGGGCTGGGGCTGGGGCTGGAGCAGCTTTGGTGCTGGGCTGTGGCTGTGGCTGGGGACCGGGCTGGGGCCGGGGCTGGGGCTGGGGCTATGCTGGTGCTGGGGCTGGGGCAGGGAAGGGGCTGGGCTGGGCTGGGGCTGGGGCCGGGGCTGTGGACGGTGCTGGGGCAGGGCTGGGGCTGGGGCTGGGTTGGGGCTGAGTCCAGGGCTGGGGCTGGGCTGTGGCTGTGGCTGGGCTGGGATAGGGCTGTGGCTGGGCTGGGGCTGGGGCTGGGCTGTGGCTGTAGCTGTGGCTGGGCTGGGGTAGGGGTGGTGCTGGGGCAGGGCTGGGGCTGTGCTGAGGGCAGGGCTATGCTAGGGGTGGGGCGGGGGGTAGGGCTGGGGCCGGGGCTGAGGCTCGGGAGGCTCGGCTAGGGTCTGGGCTGGGTCTGGGACAGGGCTGCGCCCGAGGCTGGGGCAGGGCTGGGGCTGGGCTAAGGGCAGGGCTGGGTTAGGGCTGTGGCTGTGCAGGGCTGGGCTAGGGCTGGGCTAGGGCCGGGGATGGGGCCGTGGGTGGGGCTGGGCTGGGGTGTGGGCTGGGCCTGGGGCAGGGCTGGGCCCGAGGCTGGGGTCCAAGGCTGGGGCTGGGCGGTGGCTGGGGCAGGGCTGGGCCTGGGCTGGGACGGGGACTGGGCTGGGGTAGGGCTGGGGCAGGGAATGGGCTGGGGACAGGGCTGGGGCAGGGCTGGGGCCGAGTCTGGGACTGAGGCTCGGGCCGATGCTGGTGCAGGGGTGGGGCAGGGCTGGGGCGGGGCTGGAACTGGGGCTGGGCTGGGGCCAAGGTTGGGGCTGGGGCTGGGGCTGGGATGGGGCAGGGATGGGGCAGGGGCTGGGCTGTGGCTGGGGCTGGGCTGTGGTCCGGGCTGGGGCACGGCTGCGGCAGGGGCTGGGTCCAGGGCTGGGCTGGGCTGGGGGCTGGGACTGGGCTGGGGTAGGGCTGGGGCTGGGCTGGGGCTGGGCTGTGGCTGGGGCTTGGGCTGGGCTAGGGCTGGGGCTGGGCTGGGGCAGGGAAGGGGCTGGGGCTGGGCTTGGGCTGGGGCCGGGGCTGTGGTCGGGGCTAGGGCTGGGCTGTAGCTGGCGCTGGGCTGGGGCAGAGCTGGGGCTGGGGCTGCGGCCGGGGATGGGCTGGGTTTGGGCTGGGGCAGGGCTGGGGCTGCAGCTGGGCTGGGGATGAGGGTGGTGCTGGGCTGGGTTCTGGGCTGGGCCTGGGGCAGGGCTGGACCCGAGGCTGGGGCAGGGCTGGGGTAGTGCTGGGGCTGGGGCTGGGCTGGGGCAGGGCTGGGGCTGGGGCAGGGCTGGACCCGAGGCTGGGGCAGGGCTGGGGTAGGGCTGGGGCTGGGGCTGGGCTGGGGCAGGGCTGGGGCTGGGGCTGGGGCCAGGTCTGGGGCTGGGCTGGTGCTGGGGCTGGGGCCAGGGCTGTGGCTGGGGCAGGGCTGGATCCTGGGCTGGAGCTGGGGCTGGGTCCAGGGCTGGGGGCTGGGTATGGGGCAGGGCTGGGGCTGGGGCTGGGTCCAGGGCTGGGGCTGGGGCTGGGTCCAGAGCTGGGGCTGGGGCTGGGGCTGGAGCTGGGGCAGGGCTGGGGCTGGGGCTGGGGCTGGGGCTGGGGCAGGGCTGGGGCTGGGGCTGGGGCTGGGGCCGGGGCTGTTGCAGGAGCCAGGGCTGAGGCAGGGCTGGGGCCGTGCCTGGGGCTGGGGCTGGGGCAGGGCTGGGGCTGGGCTGTGGCTGGGGCTGGGGAAAGGGCTAGGGCCAGAGCTGGGGCAGGGCATGTTTCGGGCTGGGACTGGGGCTGGGCTGAGGCTGGGGCTGGGTCCAGGGCTGGGGCTGGGCTGTGGCTGTGGCTGGGCTGGGCTGGGGCAGGGCTGGGGCTGGGGCTGGGTCCAGGGTTGGGGCTGGGCTGGGGCAGGTCTGGGGCAGGGCTGGGGCTGGGGCTGGGGCTGGGGCTGAGGGCAGGGCTGGGCTAGGGCTGGGGCTGGGTCTGGGCTGTGGCTGGGGCTGGGCTGGGCTGGGGCAGGTCTGGGGCCAGCCTGTGGCTGGGCTGGGCTGGGGCAGGTCTGGGGCCGGCCTGGGGCAGGGGCTGGGGCTGGGGCTGGGTCCCGGGCTGGGGATGGGCTGGGGCAGGGCTGGGGCTGGGGCTGGGTCCAGGGCTGGGGCTGGGCTGCTGCAGGACTGGGGCTGGGGCAGGGCTGGGGCCGGGGCTGTGGCTGTGGCTGGGTCTCAGGCAGGGCTGGGGCCGGGTCTGGGGCAGGGCTGGGGCTGGGCTGGGGCTGTGGTCTGGGCTGAGGGCAGGGCTGGGGCAGGACTGGGGCCAGGGCTGCGCTGGGTCTGGGCTGGGGCAGGGCTGGGGCTGCAGCTGGGCTGGGGATGAGCGTGGGGCTGGGCTGGGTTCTGGGCTGGGCCTGGGGCAGGGCTGGACCCGAGGCTGGGGCTGGGCTGGGGTAGGGCTGGGGCTGGGGCTGGGCTGGGGACAGGGCTGGGTCTGGGGACAGGGCTGGGCTGGGTCTGGGGCAGGGCTGGTGGTGGGGCTGGGCTGGGGCTGGGGGTGGGGCTGGGCTGGGGCTGGGGCTGGGGCTGGGCTGTGGCTAGGGCTGGGCCGGGCTGGGGCAGGGCTGGGGCTGGTCTGGGGCCGAGGGTGGGGCTGGGGCTGGGGCTGAGTGCAGGGGTTGGGCAAGGGCTGGGCCTGGGCCAGGACTGGGGTTTGGGGCTGGGATGGGGCAGGACTGGGGCTGGGGCTGGGTCTGGGGACAGGGCTAGGGCCAGAGCTGGGGCAGGGATGGGGCCGGGTCTGGGGCAGGGCTGGGGCTTGGCTGGGGCCGGGGCTGGGCTGGGGCTGGGCTGGGGCAGGCTGGGGCTGCAGCTGGGCTGGGGATGAGGGTGGGGCTGGGCTGGGTTCTGGGCTGGGCCTGGGGTATGGCTGGACCCGAGGCTGGGGCAGGGCTGGGGTAGGGCTGGGGCTGGGGCTGGGCTGTGGCTGTGGCTGTGCTGGGCTGGGGCAGGGCTGGGGCCGGTCTGGGGCAGGGCTGGAGCTGGGGCTGGGTCCAGGGCTGGAGCTGGGGCTGGGTCCAGGGCTGGGGTTGGGGCTGGGGCAGGGCTGGGGCTGGGGCTGGGGCCAGGGCTGGGGCTGGGGTTTGGGCCAGGGCTGGGGCTGGGGCAGGGCTTGGGCTGGGCTGGGCTGGGGCTGGGGCCGGGGCTGGGGCCAGGGCTGGGGCTGGGGCAGGGCTGGGTCCAGGGCTGGAGCTGGGGCTGGGTCCAGGGCTGGGGTTGGGGCTCGGGCAGGGCTGGGGCTGGGGCTGGGGCTGGGGCCAGGGCTGGGGCTGGGGTTTGGGCCAGGGCTGGGGCTGGGGCAGGGCTGGGTCCAGGGCTGGAGCTGGGGGCTGGGTCCAGGGCTGGGGCAGGGGCTGGGGCAGGGGCTGGGGCAGGGCTGGGGCTGGGGCTGGGTCTAGGGCTGGGGCTGGGCTGGGGCAGGGCTGGGGCTGGGGCTGGGTCCAGGGCTTGGGCTGGGCTGGGGCAGGGCTAGGGCTGGGGCAGGGCTGGGTCCAGGGCTGGGGTTGGGGCTCGGGCAGGGCTGGGGCTGGGGCTGGGGCTGGGGCCAGGGCTGGGGCTGGGGTTTGGGCCAGGGCTGGGGCTGGGGCAGGGCTGGGTCCAGGGCTGGAGCTGGGGCTGGGTCCAGGGCTGGAGCTGGGGCTGGGTCCAGGGGCTGGGGCAGGGGCTGGGGCAGGGGCTGGGCAGGGCTGGGGCTGGGGCTGGGCTGTGGCAGGGCTGGGCTGGGGCGGGGACTGGAGCCGGGGCTGAGACTGGGCTAGGGTCTGGGCTGGGGCCGGGGCTGCGACTGGGGCTGGGTGCAGGGCTGGGGCAGGGGCTGGGGCTGGGCTGTGGCAGGGCTGGGGCTGGATTCGGTGCAGGGCTGTGGCTGGGTGGTGGCTGGGTTTGGGCTGGGGCAGGGCTGGGCTGGGGGCAGGGATGGGGATGGGGCTGGGACTGGGGCTTGGGCTGGGGCAGGATTGGGCCTGGGATGGGACCGGGACTGGGCTGGGGTAGGGCTGGGGCAGGTGCTGGGCTGGGGCTGGTCTGGGGCTGGGGCTGGGACTGGGGCTGGGGACAGGGCTGGGGCGGGGCTGGGGCTGGGACGGGGCAGGGCTGGGGCTGGGCTGAGGGCAGGGCTGGGCTAGGGATGGGGCTGGGTCAGGGGCCGGGGATGGGGACAGGGCTGGGGCTGTTGGGCTGGGGCAGGGCTGGGTCCAGGGCTGGAGCTGGGGCTGGGTCCAGGGCAGGGGTTGGGGCTAGGGCAGGGCTGAGGCTGGGGCTGGGGGCTGGGGTCCAGGGCTGGGGGCTGGGGTTTGGGCCAGGGCTGGGGCTGGGGCATGGCTTAGGCTGGGCTGGGGCTGGGGCTGGGGCTGGGGCTGGGGTTTGGGCCAGGGCTGGGGCTGGGGCAGGGCTGGGTCCAGGGCTGGAGCTGGGGCTGGGTCCAGGGCTGGGGTTGGGGCTGGGGCAGGGCTGGGGCTGGGGCTGGGTCCAGGGCTGGGGCTGGGCTGCTGCAGGACTGGGGCTGGGGCAGGGCTGGGGCCGGGGCTGTGGCTGTGGCTGGGTCTCAGGCAGGGCTGGGGCCGGGTCTGGGGCAGGGCTGGGGCTGGGCTGGGGCTGTGGTCTGGGCTTGAGGGCAGGGCTGGGGCAGGACTGGGGCCAGGGCTGCGCTGGGTCTGGGCTGGGGCAGGGCTGGGGCTGCAGCTGGGCTGGGGATGAGCGTGGGGGCTGGGCTGGGTTCTGGGCTGGGCCTGGGGCAGGGCTGGACCCGAGGCTGGGGCAGGGCTGGGGTAGGGCTGGGGCTGGGGCTGGGCTGGGGACAGGGCTGGGTCTGGGGACAGGGCTGGGCTGGGTCTGGGGCAGGGCTATGGTGGTGGGGCTGGGCTGGGGCTGGGGGTGGGGCTGGGCTGGGGCTGGGGCTGGGCTGTGGCTAGGGCTGGGCTGGGCTGGGGCAGGGCTGGGGCTGGTCTGGGGCCGAGGGGTGGGGCTGGGGCTGGGGCTGAGTGCAGGGTTGGGCAAGGGCTGGGCCTGGGCCAGGACTGGGGTTTGGGGGCTGGGATGGGGCAGGACTGGGGCTGGGGCTGGGGCTGGGGACAGGGCTAGGGCCAGAGCTGGGGCAGGGATGGGTCCGGGCTGGGGCTGGGCTGTGGCTTGGGCTGGGCTGGGGGCAGGGCTGGGGCTGGGGCTGGGGCTAGGGCTGAGTTAGGGGTAGGGCTGGGGCTGTGCTGGAGCCGGGGCTGGAACCAAAGTTTGGGCAGGGCTGGGGCTGCAGCTGGGGCCGGGGATGGGGCAGGAGCCAGGGCTGGGGTAGGGCAGGGGCCGTGCTGGGGCTGGGGCTGGGGCAGGGTTGGGGCTGGGCTGGGTCTGGGGGCTGGGCTGGGGCATGGCTGGGTCTGGGGACAGGGCTGGGGATGAGAGTGGGGCTGGGCTGGGGTCTGGGCTAGGCCTGGGGCAGGGCTGGGCCCGAGGCTGGGGCAGGGATGGGGTAGGGCTGGGGCTGGGGGCATGGATGGGGATGCGGATGGGCTGGGGCAGGGCTGGGGCCGAGGCTGGAACCAAGGTTTTGGCAGGGCTGGGGCTGGGGCTGGGGCCGGGGCTGGGGCGGGGCTGGGGCCGTGCCTGGGGCTGGGGCTGGAGCAGCATTGGTGCTGGGCTGTGGCTGTGGCTGGGGACAGGGCTGGGGCCGGGCTGGGGCTGGGGCTGGGTTGGGGCTACAGGCTGGGGACAGGGCTGGGGCCAAGGCTGGAACCAAGTTTTGGGCAGGGCTGGGGCTGGGGCTGTGGCCGTGCCTGGGGCTGGGGCTGGGGGCTGGAGCAGCTTTGGTGCTGGGCTGTGGCTGTGGCTGGGGACCGGGCTGGGGCCGGGCTGGGGCTGGGGCTATGCTGGTGCTGGGGCTGGGGCAGGGAAGGGGCTGGGGGCTGGGCTGGGGCTGGGGGCCGGGGCTGTGGACGGTGCTGGGGCAGGGCTGGGGCTGGGGCTGGGGTTGGGGCTGAGTCCAGGGCTGGGGCTGGGCTGTGGCTGTGGCTGGGCTGGGATAGGGCTGTGGCTGGGCTGGGGCTGGGGCTGGGGCTGTGGCTGTAGCTGTGGCTGGGCTGGGGTAGGGGTGGTGCTGGGGCAGGGGCTGGGGCTGTGCTGAGGGCAGGGCTATGCTAGGGGTGGGGCGGGGGTAGGGCTGGGGCCGGGGCTGAGGCTCGGCTAGGGTCTGGGCTGGGTCTGGGACAGGGCTGCGCCCGAGGCTGGGGCAGGGCTGGGGCTGGGCTAAGGGCAGGGCTGGGTTAGGGCTGTGGCTGTGCAGGGCTGGGCTAGGGCTGGGCTAGGGCCGGGGATGGGGCCGTGGGTGGGGCTGGGCTGGGGTGTGGGCTGGGCCTGGGGCAGGGCTGGGCCCGAGGCTGGGGGTCCAAGGCTGGGGGCTGGGCGGTGGCTGGGGCAGGGCTGGGCCTGGGCTGGGACGGGGACTGGGCTGGGGTAGGGCTGGGGCAGGGAATGGGCTGGGGACAGGGCTGGGGCAGGGCTGGGGCCGAGTCTGGGACTGAGGCTCGGGCCGATGCTGGTGCAGGGGTGGGGCAGGGCTGGGGCGGGGCTGGAACTGGGGCTGGGCTGGGGCCAAGGTTGGGGCTGGGGCTGGGGCTGGGATGGGGCAGGGATGGGGCAGGGGCTGGGCTGTGGCTGGGGCTGGGCTGTGGTCCGGGCTGGGGCACGGCTGCGGCAGGGGCTGGGTCCAGGGCTGGGCTGGGCTGGGGCTGGGACTGGGCTGGGGTAGGGCTGGGGCTGGGCTGGGGCTGGGCTGTGGCTGGGGCTGGGCTGGGCTAGGGCTGGGGCTGGGCTGGGGCAGGGAAGGGGCTGGGGCTGGGCTTGGGCTGGGGCCGGGGCTGTGGTCGGGGCTAGGGCTGGGCTGTAGCTGGCGCTGGGCTGGGGCAGAGCTGGGGCTGGGGCTGGGATGGGGCAGGGCTGGGGCCGGGCTGGGCCTGGGCTGGGGCTGGGGCTGGGATGGGGCAGGGCTGGGGCAGGGCTGGGGCTGGGCTGGGGCTGGGTCCAGGGCTGGGGCTGGGCTGTGGCTGTGGCTGGGCTGGGGCTAGGCCTGGGCTTGGCTGGGGCCGAGGTTGGGGCTGGGGCTGAGGATGGGGCTGGGTCTGGGGCTGGAGCTGGGGCCAAGGCTGGGCTAGGGCTGGGGCTGGGCTGAGGGCAGGGCTAGGCTAGGGGTGGGGCTGGGGCAGGGCTGGGGCCGGGACTGAGGCTGGGCTGGGGCTGGGGCTGGGCTGAGGGCAGGGCTTGGGCTGGGCTGGGGCTGGGGTTTGGGCCAGGCCTGGGGCTGGGGCTGGGCTGGGGCCGAGGTTGGGTCTGGGGCCGAGGAGGGGGCTGGGGGCTGGGTCTGGAGCTGGGGGGCAAGGCTGGGCTAGGGCTGGGGCTGGGCTGAGGGCAGGGCTAGGCTAGGGGTGGGGCTGGGGCAGGGCTGTGGCCGGGGACTGAGGCTGGGGCTGGGGCTGGGGGCTGGGTTGGGTCCAGGGCTGAGGGCAGGGCTGGGGCTGGGCTGGGGCTGGGGTTTGGGCCCAGGCCTGGGGCTGGGGCTGGGCTGGGGCCGAGGTTGGGTCTGGGGCCGAGGAGGGGGGCTGGGGCTGGGTCTGGAGCTGGGGGCAAGGCTGGGCTAGGGCTGGGGCTGGGCTGAGGGCAGGGCTAGGCTAGGGGTGGGGCTGGGGCAGGGCTGTGGCCGGGACTGAGGCTGGGCTGGGGGCTGGGGCTGGGTTTGGGTCCAGGGCTGGGGCTAGGCTGGGCTGGGCTGGGTCCAGGGCTGGTACTGGGCTGGGGCTGGGGTTTGGACCAGGGCTGGGGCTGGGGCTGGACTGGGTTCAGGGCTGGGGCTGGGTCCAGTGCTGGTCTAGGCTGGGGCAGGGCTGGGGGCTGGGGCTGGGCTGGGGCCGAGGGTGCGGCTGGTCTAGGAGTGGGCCTGGGCAGGGGCTGGGGCTGGGGCTGGGGCTGGGGAAGTTCTGGGGTCAGGGATGGGAGTGGGGCTGGGTAGGGGCCGGGGCTGGGACCTGGGCTGGGGCAGGACTGGGGCTGGGACAGGGCTGGGGCCGGGGCTGGGACAGGGCTGGGACTGAGGTTGGGGCCGGCGCTGGGGCTGGGGCTGGGCTGGGGCAGAGGGTGGGGCTGGTGCTGGGGCTGGGGCTGAGGGCAGGGCTGGGCTGAGGCCGAGGGTGGGGCTAGGGCTGGGGGAGGGATGGGGCCGAGTCTGGGGCCGGGGCTGGGGCAGGGCTGGGGCAGGGCTGGAACTGGGGTTGGGCTGGGGCCAAGGTTGGGGCTGGGGCTGGGGCTGGGCTGGGGACAGGGCTGGGGCTGGGGACAGGTCTGGGGCCGGGCTGGGGCTGGGGCTGGGCTGTGGGCAGGGCTTGGGCAGGGCTGGGGCTGGGGCTGGGGCTGGGCTGGGGCTGGGCTGGGGCTGGGGCTGGGGCAAGTGCTAGGGCCAGAGCTGGGGCAGGGCAGGGTCCAGGCTGGGGCTGGGTTCGGGGCAGGGCTGGGCTGTGGCTGGGGCCGGGGCTGTGGTCAGGGCTGGGGCAGGGCTGGGGCTGGGGCTGGGTCCACGGCTGGGTCTGCGCTGTGGCAGGGCTGGGGCTGGGGCTGGGGCTGGGGCTGGGGCTTGGTCCAGGGCTGTGGCTGGGCTGTGGCTGGGGTTGGGCTGGGTCCGAGTGTGGGGCCGGGGCTGGGAGCAGGGGTGGGACTGAGGTTGGGGCCGGGGCTGGGGCTGGGCTGGGGCCGGGGCTGGGGCCGGGGCTGGGAGCAGGGCTGGGCTGGGGCTGGGGCTGGGGCTGGGTCTGGGGCTGACGGCAGGGCTGGGTTAGGGCTCGGGCTGGGGAAGGGCTGGGGCTGGGCTGTGGGCAGGTCTGGGGCTGGGCTGTGGGCAGGTCTGGGGCTGGGTCCAGGGCTGGGTCTGGGCTGGGGCAGGGCTGTGGCTGGGGCTGAGCTGGGGCTGGGTCCAGGGCTGTGGCTGGGCTGTGGCTGGGGCTGAGGGCACGGCTGGTCTAGGACTGGGGCTGGGGAAGGGCTGGGTCCGGGGCTGAGGCTGGGCTGGGACAGGGCTGGGGCTGGGGCTGTAACCAAGTCTTGGGCATGGCTGGGGCTAGGGCTGGGCCCAGGGCTGGGGCTGGGGCAGGACTGGAGCTGAGGTTGGGCCTGGACTGGGTTCTGGGCTGGGCCTGGGGCAGGGCTGGGCCCGTGGCTGGGGCAGGGCTGGGGTAGGGCTAGGGCTGGGGCTGGGGTCGGGGCTCGGAGGAGGGCTGGGACTGAGGTTGGGGCGGGGGCTGTGGCTGGGGCCGAGAGTGGTGCTGGGCTGGGGTCTGGGCTGGGCTTGGGGCAGGGCTGGGCCTGGGCTGGGACCAGGACTGGGCTGGGGTAGGGCTGGGGCAGGGAAGGGGCTGGGGACAGGGCTGGGGCGGGGCTGGGGCCGAGTCTGGGGCCGGGGCTGGGGCCGGGGCTGGGGCAGGGATGGGACTGGGGCTGGGGCTGGGTCTGGGGCTGGGCTGGGGCCTGGGATGGGAGAGAACTAGGCTGGAGGCTGGGCCTTGGCCTGGGGCTGGGTTGGGGGCAGGGCTAGGTGCTGGGGCCTGGGCTAGGGCTGGGGGCAGGGCTGGGCTGGGGGGCAGGGCTGGGGCCGGGGCTGGAACAAAGTCAAGGGCATGGCTGGGGCCTGGGCTGCGACTGGGGCTGGGTCCAGGGCTGGGGTTGGGCTGTGGCTGGGGCTGGGCTGGGGCAGGGCTGGGGCTGGGGCTGGGCTGGGTCTGGGTCCAGGGCAGGGCTGGGGCTGGGGCTGGGACTGGGGCAGGGCTGGGGCAGGGCTTGGGCAGGGCTGGGGCTGGGGCTGAGGGCAGGGCTGGGCTAGGGCTGGGGCTGGGGAAGGGCTGGGGCTGGGCTGCGGGCAGGGCTGGGGCAGGGCTGGGGCTGGGGCTGTGGCTGAGGGCAGGGCTGGGCTAGGACTGGGCCTGGGCTGAGGGCAGGGCTAGGCTGGGGCTGGGGCTGGGCTGAGGGCAGGGCCGGGCTAGGTCTGGGGCTGGGGCAGTGCTGGGGCCGGGGCTGAGGCCGGGCTGGGGCCGGGGCTGGGGCAGGACTGGGGCCTGGACAAGCTGGGGCCAGGGCTGGGGCTGGGGCTGGGGCTGGGGCAGGGCGGGGGGCAGGGATGGGAGTGGGGCTGGGCAGGGGCTGGGCTGGGGCTGGGGCTGGGGCTGGGGCCGGGTCCTGGGCTGGGGCTGGGTTGTGGCTGGGGCTGGGGCTGGGTCCTGGGCTGGGGCTGGGTTGTGGCTGGGGCAGGGCGGGGGCTGGAACAGGGCTGGGCTAGGGCTGCGCTGGGGCCGGGGCTGGGGCCAAGGGTGGGACTGGGTCCAGGGCTGGGGCTAGGGCTGGGCTGGAGGCAGGAATGGGGCGGGGGCTGGGGCTGTGGCTGTTGCTGGGGCTGTGGCTGGGCTGCGGTAGGGCTGGGGTAGGGCTGGAGCCAGAGCTGGGGCCGGGGCTGGGAGCAGGGCTGGGACTGAGGTTGGGGCCGGGGCTGGGGCTGGGTTGGGGCCGGCGCTGAAGCAGGACTGGGCTGGAGGCTGGCCTTGGGCTGGGGCGGGAACCAAGTCTATGGCTGGGCTGGGGCCGGGGCTGGGGCAGGACTGGGGACAGCGATGGGAGTGGGGCTGGGCAGGGGCCGGGGATGGGGCCAGGGCTGGGGCAGGACTGGGGGCTGGGACAGGGCTGGAGCTCGGGCAGGGCTTGGGCAGGGCTGGCTCCAGGGCTGGGGCTGGGCTGTGTGTGGGGCTGGGCTGGGGCTGGGGCTGAGGGCAGGGCTGGGCTAGGGCTGGGACTGGGGAAGGGCTGGGGCTGGGCTTGGGTTGGGGCCGGGGCTGGGGCAGGGCTGGGACTCGGGCTGGGCGGGGGCTGGGTGTAGGTCTGGGGCTGGGCTGGGGCTGGGTCCAGGGCTGGGGCTGGACTGGGGCTGGGGCCGGGCTAGGCTAGGGCTGGGGTTGGGCTGGGGCCGAGGTTGGGGCTGGGGCTGGGGCTGGGGGCAGGGCTGGGCAAGGGCTGGGGCTGGGCTGGGGCCGAGGGTGGGGCTGGGGCTGAGGATGGGTTTGGGGCTGGGTGGGCTGGGGGCAGGGCTGGGCTAGGGCTGGGGCTGGGGCAGGGCTGGGGCTGGGCTGAGGCTGGGCTGGGCCTGGGGCAGGGCTGGACCCGAGGCTGGGGCACGGCTGGGGTAGGGCTGGGGCTGGGGCTGGGGCAGGGCTGGGGCAGGGCTGGGTCTGGGGATAGGGCTGGGCTGGGGCTGGGGCTGGGGCAAGGGCTAGGGCCAGAGCTGGGGCAGGGCAGGGTCCATGCTGGGGCTGGGTTCGGGGCAGGGCTAGGCTGTGGCTTGGGCTGGGCTGGGGCAGGGCTGGGGCTGGGTCCAGGGCTGTGGCTGGGCTGTGGGCAGGTCTGGGGCTGGGCTGTGGGCAGGTCTGGGGCTGGGTCCAGGGCTGGGTCTGGGCTGGGGCAGGGCTGTGGCTGGGGCTGAGCTGGGGCTGGGTCCAGGGCTGTGGCTGGGCTGTGGCTGGGGCTGAGGTCACGGCTGGTCTAGGACTGGGGCTGGGGAAGGGCTGGGGCCGGGGCTGAGGCTGGGCTGGGACAGGGCTGGGGCTGGGGCTGTAACCAAGTCTTGGGCAGGGCTGGGGCTAGGGCTGGGGCCCAGGGCTGGGGCTAGGGCAGGACTGGAGCTGAGGTTGGGCCTGGACTGGGTTCTGGGCTGGGCCTGGGGCAGGGCTGGGCCCGTGGCTGGGGCAGGGCTGGGGTAGGGCTAGGGCTGGGGCTGGGGTCGGGGCTCGGAGGAGGGCTGGGACTGAGGGTGGGGCGGGGGGCTGTGGCTGGGGCCGAGAGTGGTGCTGGGCTGGGGTCTGGGCTGGGCTTGGGGCAGGGCTGGGCCTGGGCTGGGACCAGGACTGGGCTGGGGTAGGGCTGGGGCAGGGAAGGGGCTGGGGACAGGGCTGGGGCGGGGCTGGGGCCGAGTCTGGGGCCGGGGCTGGGGCCGGGGCTGGGGCAGGGATGGGACTGGGGCTGGGGCTGGGTCTGGGGCTGGGCTGGGGCCTGGGATGGGAGAGAACTAGGCTGGAGGCTGGGCCTTGGCCTGGGGCCGGGTTGGGGGCAGGGCTAGGTGCTGGGGCCTGGGCTAGGGCTGGGGGCAGGGCTGGGCTGGGGGCAGGGCTGGGGCCGGGGCTGGAACAAAGTCAAGGGCATGGCTGGGGCCTGGGCTGCGACTGGGGCTGGGTCCAGGGCTGGGGTTGGGCTGTGGCTGGGGCTGGGCTGGGGCAGGGCTGGGGCTGGGGCTGGGCTGGGTCTGGGTCCAGGGCAGGGCTAGGGCTGGGGCTGGGACTGGGGCAGGGCTGGGGCAGGGCTTGGGCAGGGCTGGGGCTGGGGCAGGGCTGGGGCTGGGGGCTGAGGGCAGGGCTGGGCTAGGGCTGGGGCTGGGGAAGGGCTGGGGCTGGGCTGAGGGCAGGGCTGGGGCAGGGCTGGGGCTGGGGCTGTGGCTGAGGGCAGGGCTGGGCTAGGACTGGGCCTGGGCTGAGGGCAGGGCTGGGCTGGGGCTGGGGCTGGGCTGAGGGCAGGGCCGGGCTAGGTCTGGGGCTGGGGCAGTGCTGGGGCCGGGGCTGAGGCCGGGCTGGGGCCGGGGCTGGGGCAGGAGTGGGGGCCTGGACAAGCTGGGGCCAGGGCTGGGGCTGGGGCTGGGGCTGGGGCAGGGCTGGGGGCAGGGATGGGAGTGGGGCTGGGCAGGGGCTGGGCTGGGGTTGGGGCTGGGGCCGGGTCCTGGGCTGGGGCTGGGTTGTGGCTGGGGCTGGGGCTGGGTCCTGGGCTGGGGCTGGGTTGTGGCTGGGGGCAGGGCGGGGGCTGGAACAGGGCTGGGCTAGGGCTGCGCTGGGGCCGGGGCTGGGGCCAAGGGTGGGGCTGGGTCCAGGGCTGGGGCTAGGGCTGGGCTGGAGGCAGGGAATGGGGCGGGGGCTGGGGCTGTGGCTGGGGCTGGGGCTGTGGCTGGGCTGCGGTAGGGCTGGGGTAGGGCTGGAGCCGGAGCTGGGGCCGGGGCTGGGAGCAGGGCTGGGACTGAGGTTGGGGCCGGGGCTGGGGCTGGGTTGGGGCCGGCGCTGAAGCAGGACTGGGCTGGAGGCTGGGCCTTGGGCTGGGGCGGGAACCAAGTCTATGGCTGGGCTGGGGCCGGGGCTGGGGCAGGACTGGGGACAGCGATGGGAGTGGGGCTGGGCAGGGGCCGGGGATGGGGCCAGGGCTGGGGCAGGACTGGGGCTGGGACAGGGCTGGAGCTCGGGCAGGGTTTGGGCAGGGCTGGCTCCAAGGCTGGGCCTGGGCTGTGTGTGGGGCTGGGCTGGGGCTGGGGCTGAGGGCAGGGCTGGGCTAGGGCTGGGACTGGGGAAGGGCTGGGGCTGGGCTTGGGCTGGGGCCGGGGCTGGGGCAGGGCTGGGGCTCAGGCTGGGCTGGGGCTGGGTGTAGGTCTGGGGCTGGGCTGGGGCTGGGTCCAGGGCTGGGGCTGGACTGGGGCTGGGGCCGGGCTAGGCTAGGGCTGGGGTTGGGCTGGGGCCGAGGTTGGGGCTGGGGCTGGGGCTGTGGGCAGGGCTGGGCAAGGGCTGGGGCTGGGCTGGGGGCCGAGGGTGGGGCTGGGGCCGAGGATGGGGTTGGGGCTGGGGCTGGGCTGGGGGCAGGGCTGGGCTAGGGCTGGGGCTGGGGCAGGGCTGGACCCGAGGCTGGGGCAGGGCTGGGGTAGGGCTGGGGCTGGGGCTGGGGCTGGGCTGGGGCTGGGCTGGGGCTGGGGCTGGGGCAAGTGCTAGGGCCAGAGCTGGGGCAGGGCAGGGTCCAGGCTGGGGCTGGGTTCGGGGCAGGGCTAGGCTGTGGCTGGGGGCCGGGGCTGTGGTCAGGGCTGGGGCAGGGCTGGGGCTGGGGCTGGGTCCACGGTTGGGTCTGCCCTGTGGCAGGGCTGGGGCTGGGGCTGGGCTGGGGCTTGGTCCAGGGCTGTGGCTGGGCTGTGGCTGGGGCTGGGCTGGGTGCGAGTGTGGGGCTGGGGCTGGGAGCAGGGGTGGGACTGAGGTTGGGGCCGGGGCTGGGGCTGGGCTGGGGCCGGGGCTGGGGCCGGGGCTGGGGCTGGGGCTGGGGCTGATGGCAGGGCTGGGTTAGGGCTGGGGCTGGGGAAGGGCTGTGGCTGGGCTGTGGGCAGGTCTGGGGCTGGGCTGTGGGCAGGTCTGGGGCTGGGTCCAGGGCTGGGTCTGGGCTGGGGCAGGGCTGTGGCTGGGGGCTGAGCTGGGGCTGGGTCCAGGGCTGTGGCTGGGCTGTGGCTGGGGCTGAGGGCACGGCTGGTCTAGGACTGGGGCTGGGGAAGGGCTGGGGCCGGGGCTGAGGCTGGGCTGGGACAGGGCTGGGGCTGGGGCTGTAACCAAGTCTTGGGCAGGGCTGGGGCTAGGGCTGGGCCCAGGGCTGGGGCTAGGGCAGGACTGGAGCTGAGGTTGGGCCTGGACTGGGTTCTGGGCTGGGCCTGGGGCAGGGCTGGGCCCGTGGCTGGGGCAGGGCTGGGGTAGGGCTAGGGCTGGGGCTGGGGTCGGGGCTCGGAGGAGGGCTGGGACTGAGGTTGGGGCGGGGGCTGTGGCTGGGGCCGAGAGTGGTGCTTGGCTGGGGTCTGGGCTGGGCTTGGGGCAGGGCTGGGCCTGGGCTGGGACCAGGACTGGGCTGGGGTAGGGCTGGGGCAGGGAAGGGGCTGGGGACAGGGCTGGGGCGGGGCTGGGGCCGAGTCTGGGGCCGGGGCTGGGGCCGGGGCTGGGGCAGGGATGGGACTGGGGCTGGGGCTGGGTCTGGGGCTGGGCTGGGGCCTGGGATGGGAGAGAACTAGGCTGGAGGCTGGGCCTTGGCCTGGGGCTGGGTTGGGGGCAGGGCTAGGTGCTGGGGCCTGGGCTAGGGCCGGGGGCAGGGCTGGGCTGGGGGCAGGGCTGGGGCCGGGGCTGGAACAAAGTCACGGGCCTGGGCAGGCCTGGGCTGCGACTGGGGCTGGGTCCAGGGCTGGGGCTGGGCTGTGGCTGGGGCTGGGCTGGGGCAGGGCTGGGGCTGGGGCTGGGCTGGGTCTGGGTCCAGGGCAGGGCTGGGGCTGGGGCTGGGACTGGGGCAGGGCTGGGGCAGGGCTTGGGCAGGGCTGGGGCTGGGGCAGGGCTGGGGCCTGGACAAGCTGGGGCCAGGGCTGGGGCTGGGTCTGGGGCTGGGGCAGGGCTGGGGGCTGGGATGGGAGTGGGGCTGGGCAGGGGCTGGGCTGGGGCTGGGGCTGGGGCAAGGGCTAGGGCCAGAGCTGGGGCAGGGCAGGGTCCATGCTGGGGCTGGGTTCGGGGCAGGGCTAGGCTGTGGCTTGGGCTGGGCTGGGGCAGGGCTGGGGCTGGGGCTGGGCTGGGGCTGGGGCTGGGTCCAGGGCTGGGGCTGGGATGTGGCTGGGGCTGGGCTGGGCTGGGGCAGAGCTTGGGCTGGTCTGGGGCCGAGGATGGGGCTGGGGCTGGGGGCTGAGTGCAGGGCTAGGCAAGAGCTGGACCTGGGCCAGGACTGGGGCTGGGCAAGGGGCCAGAGCTGGGGCAGAGCTGGGGCTGGGCTGTGGCTGTGGCTGTGGCTGGGCTGGGGGCAGTGCTGAGGCTGGGCTGGGGCTGGGTCCAGGGCTGGGGCTGGGGCTGGGGCAGGCCTGGGGCTGTGGCTGGGCTGGGGCGGAGCGTGGGGCTGGGGCTGGGGCTGGGCCTGGGGCTGAGGCTGAGGGCAGGGCTGGGCTAGGGCTGGGGCTGGGCTGGGGCTGGGGCTGGGGCTGGGGCTGGGGCAGGGTTGGGGCTGGGCTGTTGCTGTGGCTGGGGAAAGGGCTAGTGCCAGAGCTGGGGCCGGTCTGGGTCAGGGCTGGGGCTGGGGCTGGGTCCAGGGCTGGGGCTGGGCTGTGGCTGGGCCTGGGCTGGGCTGGGGCAGGGCTGGGGCCGGTCTGGGGCAGGGCTGGGGCTGGGGCTGGTCTGGGGCAGGGCTGGGGCTGGGGCTGGGTCCAATGCTGGGGCTGGGCTGGGGCAGGACTGGGGCTGGGGCAGGGCTGGGGCTGGGGCTGTGGCTGTGGCTTGGTCTCGGGCAGGGCTGGGGATGGGCTGGGGCTGGGGCCGGGTCTGGGGCAGGGCTGGGGCTTGGGTGGGGCCGGGGCTGGGCTGGGGCTGGGCTGGGGCAGGGCTGGGGCTGCAGCTGGGCTGGGGATTAGGGTGGGGCTGGGCTGGGTTCTGGGCTGGGCGTGGGGCAGGGCTGGGGTAGGGCTGGGGCAGGGCTGGGGCTGCAGCTGGGCTGGGTCTGGGGATAGGGCTGGGCTGGGGCCGGGCTGGGGCTGGGGCTGGGGAAAGGGCTAGGGCCAGAGCTGGGCAGGGCAGGGCAGGGTCCAGGCTGGGGCTGGGCTGAGGCTGGGGCTGGGCTTGGCTGGGGCAGGGCTGGGGCTCGTCTGGGGCCGAGGATGGGGCTGGGGCTGGGGCTGAGTGCAGGGCTAGGCAAGAGCTGGGCCTGGGCCAGGACTGGGGCTGGGGCAGGGGCCGGGGCTAGGGACAGGGCTAGGGCCAGAGCTGGGGCAGGGATGGGTCCGGGCTGGGTCTGGGCTGTGGCTTGGGCTGGGCTGGGGCAGGGCTGGGGCTCGGGCTGGTTCCAGATCTGGGGCTGGGCTGTGGCTGTGGCTGTGGCTGTGGCTGGGCTGGGGCAGGGCTGAGGCTGGGCTGGGGCTGGGTCCAGGGCTGGGGCTGGGGCTGGGTCAGGGCTGGGGCTGGGGCTGGGGCCCGGGCAGGGGCTAGTGCTGGGGCTGGGCTGGGGCAGGGCTGGGGCTGGGGCTGGGGCCGGGGCTGGTGCTGGGCTGGGGCTGGGGCTGGGGCTGGGGCCAGGGCTGGGGCTGGGGTTGGGGCCGGGGCTGGGGCTGGGTCTGGGCTGGGTCCAGGGCTCGAGCTGGGGCTGGGTCCAGGGGTGGGGCTGGGCTGGGACAGGGCTGGGGCTGGGGCTGGGGCTGGGCTGGGGCTAGGGCTGGGGCCAGGGCAGGGGCTAGTGCTGGGGCTGGGCTGGGGCAGGGCTGGGGCTGGGCTGGGGCAGGACCGGGGCGGGGGGCACGGCTGGGGCCGGGGCTGTGGCTGTGGCTGGGTCTCGGGCAGGGCTGGGGCCGGGTCTGGGGCAGGGCTGGAGCTGGGCTGGGGCTGGGGCTGGGCTGAGCGCAGGGCTGGGGCTGGGCTGGGGCCGGGGATGGGCTGGGTTTTGGCTGGGGCAGGGCTGGGGCTGCAGCTGGGCTGGGGATGAGGGTGGGGCTGGGCTGGGTTCTGGGCTGGGCCTGGGGCAGGGCTGGACCCGAGGCTGGGGCAGGGCTGGGGTAGGGCTGGGGCTGGGGCTGGGCTGGGGCAGGGCTGAGTCTGGGGACAGGGCTGGGCTGGGGCTGGGTCCAGGTCTGGGGCTGGGGCTGGGGCTGGGGCTGGGGCTGGGGCTGGGGCCAGGGCTGGGGCTAGGGCAGGGCTGGATCCTGGGCTGGAGCTGGGGCTGGGTCCAGGGCTGGGTCTGGGGATGGGGCAGGGCTGGGTCTGGGGCTGGGTCCAGAGCTGGGGCTGGGGGCTGCGACAGGCCTGGGGCTGGGCTGGGGCTGGGGCCGGGCTAGGCTAGGGCTGGGGTTGGGGCTGGGGCCGAGGTTGGGGCTGGGGCTGGGGCTGGGCTGGGGGCAGGGCTGGGCTAGGGGCTGGGGCTGGGGCAGGGCTGGGGCTGGGCTGAGGCTGGGCTGGGGCTGGGGCTGGGCTGGGGGCAGGGCTAGGCTAGTGGTGGGGCTGGGGCAGGGCTGGGGCCGGGGCTGAGACTGGGCTGGGGCTGGGGCTGGGCTGGGTCCAGGGCTGGGGCTGGGCTGGGCTGGGGGCAGGGCTGGGCAAGGGCTGCGGCTGGGCTGTGGCCGAGGGTGGGGCCTGGGTGGGGCCGGGCTGAGGGCAGGGCTGGGGTCAGGGCTGGATCCAAGTCTAGGGCTGGGCTGGGGCTGGGTTGGGGCCGGTGCTGAAGCAGGACTGGGCTGGAAGCTCGGCTGTGGCTGGGGCTGGGCTGGGGCAGGGCTGTGGCTGTGGCTGGGCTGGGCTAGGGCTGGGTCAGGGCTGGGGCCGAGGGTGGGGCTGTGGCCGCGGATGGGGCTGGGGCTGGGGCTGGGGCTGGGGGCAGGGCTGGGCTAGGGCTGGGGCTGGGGGCAGGGCTGGGGCTGGGGCTGAAGCTGGGCTGGGGCTTGGGCTGGGCTGGGTCCCAGGGCTGGGGCTGGGCTGGGGCTGGGGCTGGGGCCAGGGCTGGGGCTGGGGTTTGGTCCAGGGCTGGGGCTGGGGCTGGGCTGAATCCAGGCCTGGGTCCAGGGCTGGGGCCGGGCTGGGGCTGCGGCTGGGCTGGGGCTGAGGGTGGGGCTGGTCTGGGAGTGGGCCTGGGCAGGGGCTGGGTCTGGGGGCCGGGGTAGTGCTGGGGGCAGGGATGGGAGTGGGGCTGGGTAGGGGCTGGGGCTGGGGCAGGACTGGGGCAGGGCTGGAAACTGGGGCTGGGCTGGGGGCCAAGGTTGGGGCTGGGGCTGGGGCTGGGGCAGTGCTGGGGCTGGGCTGTGGCTGGGGCTGGGCTGGGGCAGGGCTGGGGCTGGGGCTGGGGCTGGGCGGGGTGCAGGGCTGGGGCTGGGCTGTGGCTGGGGTTGGGTTGGGCTAGGGCTGGGCAGGGCTGGGTCCGAGGTTGGGGCTGGGCCTTGGGCTGGGGCTGGGCTGGGGGCTGGGGCTGGAACCAAGTCTATGGCTGGGCTGGGGCTGGGGCTGGGGCAGGACTGGGGCTGGGGCTGGGACTGGGTCTCGGGCAGGGCTGGGGCCGGGTCTGGGGCAGGGCTGGGGCCAGGCTGGGGCTGGGCCTGGCTGAGGGCAGGGGCTGGGAATGGGGCAGGGCTGGGCTGGGGGGAACGGATGGGGCTGAGGCTGGTGCAGGGCTGGGGCCAGGCTGGGGCTGGGCCTGGACTGGAGGGCAGGGCTGGGCCTGGTCTGGGACCGGGGACTGGGCTGGGGTACGGCTGGGGGAGGGATGGGGCCGAGTCTGGGGCCGGGGCTGGGGCCGGGGTTGGGGCAGGGCTGGGGCAGGGCTGGAACTGGGGTTGGGCTGGGGCCAAGGTTGTGGCTGGGTCTGGGGCTGGGCTGGTGCCGAGGGTGTGGCTGGGGCTGAGGCTGGGGGCTGGGGGACAGGGCTGGGGCTGGGCTGGGGCTGGGGCTGGGGACAGGGCTTGGGCAGGGCTGGGGATGGGGGCTTGGATGGGGCAGGACTGGAGCTGGGGCTAAGGCAGGGGCCGGGGCTGGGGCTGGGGCAGGGCTGTGGCTGGGGCTGGGCTGGGTTCTGGGCTGGGCTGGGGCGGGGACTGGAGCCAGGGCTGGGGCTGGGGCTGGGAGCAGGGCTGGGCTGGGGCGGGGACTGGAGCCGGGGCTGCCAGTGGGGCTGGGTCCAGGGCAGGGGCTGGGCTGGGGCTGAGGGCAGGGCTGGGCTGGGGCTGGGGCTGGGCTGGGTCCAGGGCTGGGGCTGGGCTGGGGCTGAGGGCAGGGCTGGGCTGGGGCTGGGGCTGGGCTGAGGGCAGGGCTGGGCTGGGGCGGGGACTGGAGCCGGGGCTGCCAGTGGGGCTGGGTCCAGGGCAGGGGCTGGGCTGGGGCTGAGGGCAGGGCTGGGCTGGGGCTGGGGCTGGGCTGGGTCCAGGGCTGGGGCTGGGCGGTGGCTGATGCTGGGCTGTGAGGGTTGGGGCTGAGGCTGGGCTGGGGCCGAGGGTGGGGCTGTGCTGGGGCTGGGGCTGGGGCTGGGGCTGGGGCAGGGCTGGGCCTGGGCTGGGACTGGGGCTGGGCTGGGGTAGGGCTGGGGCAGGGAAGGGGCTGGGGACAGGGCTGGGGCGGGGGCTGGGGCCGAGTCTGGGGCCGCGGCTGGGGCCAGGGCTGGGGCAGGGCTGGGGCTGGGGATGGGGCTGGGCTGGGGCCGGGGATGGGGCAGAACTAGGCTGGAGGCTGGGCCTTGGCCTGGGCATGGCTGGGGTCAGGGCTGGAACCAAGTCTAGGGCTGGGCTGGGGCTTGGTTGGGGCCGGTGCTGAAGCAGGACTGGGCTGGAGGCTCGGCAGTGGCTGGGGCTGGGCTGGGGTCCAGGGCTGGGGCTGGGCTGTGGCTGTGGCTGGGCTGGGCTAGGGCTGGGGCTGGGCTGGGGCCGAGGGGTGGGTCTAGAACCGAGGATGGGGCTGGGGCTGGGGCTGGGGCTGGGCTGGGGCAGGACAGGGGCTGGGCTGGGCTGGGGCAGGGCTTGGGCTGGGCTGGGGCTGGGGCTGGGCTGGGGTTGAGGGTGGGGCTGGGGCTGGGGCTGAGGGCAGGGCTGGGCTAGGGCTAGGGCTGGGGCAGAAGCCGGGGCTGGGGCCAGGGCTGGGGCCAGAGCTGGGGCCGGGGGCTGAGGCTGGGCTGGGTTCTGGGCTGGGCCTGGGACAGGGCTGGGCCCGAGGCTGGGGCAGGGCTGGGAATGAGGTTGGGGCCGGGGCTGGGGCTGGGCTGGGGGCAGGGCTGGGGCTGGGGCGGGAACCAGTTCTATGGCTGGGCTGGGGCTGGGCGGTGGCTGGGGGCTGGGCAGGGGCTGGGTTTAGGGCTGCGGCTGGGTCCAGGGCAGGGGCTGGGCTGGGGCTGGGGCTGGGCTGGCGCAGGGCTGGGGCTGGGGCTGGGGCTGGAGTGGGGCTGGGGCTGGGGCCAGGGCTGGGGCCTGGGCGGTGGATGGGGCTGTTCTGGGGCAGGGCTGGGGCTGGGTCTGGGCTGGGACTGGGGCTGGGTCCAGGGCAGGGCCTGAGCTGGAGCTGGGGCAGGGGGCTGGGCTGGGGCAGGGCTGGGGATGAGGCTGGGGTGGGGGCTGGGGGTGGGTCCAGGGCTGGGTCTCGGGCAGGGCTGGGGCAGGGCTGTGGCTGGGGCTGGGCTGGGGCTGGGTCCAGGGCATGGCTGGGGCTGGGGGCTGGGACTGGGGCAGGGCTGGGGCAGGGCTTGGGCAGGACTGGGGCTGGGGCTGGGCTGGGGCTGGGGCTGGGTCTGAGGGCAGGGCTGGGCTAGGGCTGGGGCTGGGGAAGGGCTGGGGCAGGGCTTGGGCAAGACTGGGGCTGGGGAAGGGCTGGGGCTGGGGCTGAGGGCAGGTCTGGGCTAGGGCTGGGGCTGGGGCTGGGTCCTGGGCTGGGGCTGGGTTGTGGCTGGGGCTGGGCTGGGGCAGGGCTGTGGCTGGGGCAGGGTGGGGGGCTGGAACAGGGCTGGGCTAGGGCTGGGCTTGGGGCTGGGGCTGGGGCAGGGACTGGGACAGGGCTGGGGCAGGGGCTGGGGCCAGGGCTGGGGCTGGGCAGTGGCTGGGGGCTGTTCTGGGGCAGGGCTAGGTCTGGGGCTGGGGGCAGTGCTGGGGCAGGGCTGGAACTGGGGTTGGGCTGGGGCCAAGGTTGTGGCTGGGGCTGGGGCTGGGCTGGTGCCGACGGTGTGGCTGGGGGCTGTGGCTGGGGGCTGGGGACAGGGCTGGGGCAGGGCTGGGCTAGGTCTGGGGCTGGGGCAGGGCTGGGGCCGGGGCTGAGGCTGGGCTGGGTTCTGGGCTGGGGCTGGGGCCAGAACCAAGTCTATGGCTAGGCTGGGGCTGGGGACCGGGCTGGGGCTGGGTCTAGGGCTGGGGCAGGGATGGGGGCAGGGATGGGAGTGGGGCTGGGCAGGGGCCGGATCTAGGTCCGGGGGTGAAGCGGGGGCTGGGGGCAGGGCTGGGGCTAGGGCTGGGCTGGGGCCGGGGCTGCGGCTGGGGCTTGGTCCAGGGCAGGGCTGGGCTGGGGCTGGGTCCAGGGCTGGGGCATGGTTGGGGCTGGGGCATGGTTGGGGCTGGGGCTGGGCTGGGGCTGGGTCCAGGGTGGGGATAGGGCTGGGCTGGGGGCAGGGCTGGGGCTGGGCGGTTGCTGGGGCTGGGCTGGCGCAGGGCTGGGGCTGGGGCTGGGGCTGGACTGGGGCTGGGGCTGGGGCTAGGGCTGGGGCTGGGCGGTGGCTGGGGCTGAGGGGCAGGTCTGGGCTAGGGCTGGGGCTGGGGAAGGGCTGGGGCATGGTTGGGGCTGGGGCTGGGCTGGGGCTGGGTCCAGGGTGGGGATAGGGCTTGGGGCTGGGTCCAGGGGCAGGGGCTGGGCTGGGCTGGGGCTGGGCTGGCGCAGGGCTGGGGCTGGGGCTGGGGCTGGACTGGGGCTGGGGCTGGGGCTAGGGCTGGGGCTGGGCGGTGGCTGGGGCTGAGGGCAGGTCTGGGCTAGGGCTGGGGCTGGGGAAGGGCTGGGGCAGGGCTTGGGCAGGACTGGGGCTGGGGGCTGAGCTGGGGCTGGGGCTGAGGGCAGGGCTGGGGCCAGGGCTGGGGCTGGGCGGTGGCTGGGGCTGAGGGCAGGTCTGGGCTAGGGCTGGGGCTGGGGCTGGACTGGGGCTGGGGCTGGGGCCAGGGCTGGGGCTGGGCGGTGGCTGGGGCTGTTCTGGGGCAGGGCTGGGGCTGCGGCTGGGCTGGGACTGGGGCTGGGTCCAGGGCAGGGCCTGAGCTGGAGCTGGGGCAGGGGCTGGGCTGGGGCAGGGCTGGGGATGAGGCTGGGGTGGGGCTGGGGGTGGGTCCAGGGCAGAGCTGGGGCTGGGCTGCGGCTGAGGGTGGGGCTGGGGCTGTTGCTGGGCTGGGTTCTGGGCTGAGCTGGGGCGGGGGACTGGAGCCGGGGCTGGGGCCGGGGCTGGGTCCAGGGCTGGGGCAGGGCTAGGGCTGTGGGCAGGGCTGGGGCTGGGACTGGGTTGAAGGCTGGGCCAGGGATGGGGCCTCGGCTGGGGCTGGGGCTGGGTGGGGCTGTGCTGGGGCTGGGGCTGGGGCTGGGGCAGGGCTGGGCCTGGGCTGGGCCTGGGGCTAGGGCTGGGGTAGGGCTGGGGGCAGGGAAGGGGCTGGGGACAGGGCTGGGGCGGGGCTGGGGCCGAGTCTGGGGCTGGGGCTGGGCTGGGGCCGGGGATGGGGCAGAACTAGGCTGGAGGCTGGGCCTTGGCCTGGGGCCGGGTTGGGGGCAGGGCTAGGTGCTGGGGCCTGGGCTCGGCTGGGGCCGGGGCTGGGCTGGGGGCAGGGCTGGGGCCTGAGGGTAGGGCTGGGGCTGGGGCTGGGGCAGGGACTGGGACAGGGCTGGGGCAGGGGCTGGGGCCAGGGCTGGGGGCTGGGCAGTGGCTGGGGCTGTTCTGGGGCAGGGCTAGGTCTGGGGCTGGGGCAGTGCTGGGGCAGGGCTGGAACTGGGGTTGGGCTGGGGCCAAGGTTGTGGCTGGGGCTGGGGCTGGGCTGGTGCCGACGGTGTGGCTGGGGGCTGTGGCTGGGGCTGGGGACAGGTCTGGGGCAGGGCTGGGCTAGGTCTGGGGCTGGGGCAGGGCTGGGGCCGGGGCTGAGGCTGGGCTGGGTTCTGGGCTGGGGCTGGGGCCAGAACCAAGTCCTATGGCTAGGCTGGGGCTGGGACCCGGGCTGGGGCTGGGTCTAGGGCTGGGGCTGGGATGGGGGCAGGGATGGGAGTGGGGCTGGGCAGGGGCCGGTTCTGGGTCCGGGGGTGAAGCTGGGGCTGGGGCAGGGCTGGGCTAGGGCTGGGCTGGGGCCGGGGGCTGCGGCTGGGGCTTGGTCCAGAGCTGGGCTGGGCTGGGGCTGGGTCCAGGGCTGGGGCATGGTTGGGGCTGGGGCTGGGCTGGGGCTGGGTCCAGGGTGGGGATGGTGCTGGGCTGGGGGCAGGGCTGGGGGCTGGGCGGTGGCTGGGGCTGGGCAGGGTCTGGGTTAGGGCTGGGGCTGGGTCCAGGGCAGGGGCTGGGCTGGGGCTGGGGCTGGGCTGGCGCAGGGCTGGGGCTGGGGCTGGGGCAGGGCTGGGTCTGGGGCTGGGTCCAGGGGCTGGGGCAGGGCTAGGGCTGTGGGCAGGGCTGGCGGCTGGGGCTGGGTTGAAGGCTGGGCCAGGGATGGGGCCTCGGCTGGGGCTGGGGCTGGGGTGGGGCTGTGCTGGGGCTGGGGGCTGGGGGCTGGGGCAGGGCTGGGCCTGGGCTGGGCCTGGGGCTAGGCTGGTGTAGGGCTGGGGCAGGGAAGGGGCTGGGGACAGGGCTGGGGCGGGGCTGGGGCCGAGTCTGGGGCTGGGGCTGGGCTGTGGCCGGGGATGGGGCAGAACTAGGTTGGAGGCTGGGCCTTGGCCTGGGGCCGGGTTGGGGGCAGGGCTAGGTGCTGGAGCCTGGGCTCGGCTGGGGCCGGGGCTGGGCTGGGGGGCAGGGGCTGGGGCCTGAGGGTAGGGCTGGGGCTGGGGCTGGGGCAGGGACTGGGGCTGGGGCTGGGTCCAGGGCTGGGGCATGGTTGGGGCTGAGGCTGGGCTGGGTCTGGGTCCAGGGTGGGGATGGGGCTGGGCTGGGGGCAGGGCTGGGGCTGGGGCTGGGGCTGGGGCAGGGCTGGGGGAAGGGCTTGGGCAGGACTGGGGCTGGGGCTGAGCTGGGGCTGGGGCTGAGGGCAGGGCTGGGGCCAGGGCTGGGGGCTGGGCGTTGGCTGGGGCTGAGGGCAGGTCTGGGCTAGGGCTGGGGCTGGGGCTGGGCTGGCCGCAGGGCTGGGGCTGGGGCTGGGGCTGGACTGGGGGCTGGGGGCTGGGGCTGGGGCCAGGGCTGGGGCTGGGCGGTGGCTGGGGCTGTTCTGGGGCAGGGCTGGGGCTGGGGCTGGGCTGGGACTGGGGCTGGGTCCAGGGCAGGGCCTGAGCTGGAGCTGGGGCAGGGGGCTGGGCTGGAGCAGGGCTGGGGATGAGGCTGGGGTGGGGCTGGGGGTGGGTCCAGGGCAGAGCTGGGGCTGGGCTGCGGCTGAGGGTGGGGGCTGGGGCTGTTGCTGGCTGGGTTCTGGGCTGAGCTGGGGCGGGGACTGGAGCCGGGGCTGGGCTGGGTCCCAGGGCTGGGGCTGGGCTGGGGCTGGGGCTGGGGCTTGGGGCTGGTCTGGGGCAGGACTGGGGCTGGGGCTGGAGGTGAAGCTGGGGCTGGGGCATGGCTGGGCTAGAGCTGGGCCTGGGGGCTAGGCTGGGGTAGGGCTGGGGCAGGGAAGGGGCTGGGGACAGGGCT